>NW_025969222.1:0-16439 GCF_021869965.1 Rhincodon typus
TAAATGGTCTAAATTCTACTAGAATGCTGTTTAAATAAAAACAAGTCCCACTAATATAAACACAATTAATAAGAAGCAATAAATAAGTTATAACTTAATCTCTCAAAGTTCACACAGACTGTCTTCTGGAATATTCTGTCATTTCCGCTCTCTTCACAAACGCCTTTATTCCATTAATTCTGCTGTCAGGAATGTTTTATCTCTCAAATTTCTTCAGTAAGGACTTTGAGCTAAAATGCTGCGGTACTTTTGATGAATTCGATGTGCTTTCTCTGAGAGCTGAATGGTGCTAACTCTGGCAGATGACAGTCGGTTCTCTCCCTCGCCTTCTCTACCCATTAGGACATCATCACATTCTTATCATGTGATTGGTTTCAGGTTGTAAACACCATCAGATTTCAATCCAATTGGCTTCCTGTATCTAGGGGCTTCGTTTACATTAATTGGCCAAATTCAAACAAGACGGATGTTTTGCCTGCCGCCTGGAAGGCTTTGATACATTTGTTTCACTTTTTGAGGATCTCTGGACTGGCAACTTCAGCTGCTGCTCACAGACAGACTTTTTGTTATAAATCTCAAAGGAACCACACATCTTAGCTTCCTGCCTTCCACTTCCCAATTACTCTATCCAAATTCATAACATAAGGTAAACTCTAAACACTTTCGTGTCGCTTCTCTTTCTGCTTCTGTCCCTGTCTCACCTCCAGCTCCCAGCTCAATGAGCTGCTTGGTACGACTGCACGCAGATCATGAAGCCAATCTTTACCTGGAAAGCAGGGCCAGGGATTGTAAGACAAGGCATTGAGAAGCAATGAGTTTGCGCATGGCTGGGTAAAAAGACACCAGTATCGTATTTTCCTGATTGTCTCAGATATTGATTCCGGGAATATGCACAGTCCCAGTTATTCCCAATCTCAGTGGATAATGTGCCTGACAGACAGGAGTGTATTTTGCAAGCGTTGTCCTGTTACTTCACAAACAGATCTCCAGCACTGAAGAAAGACCCTTCAGGTCTGCAGCAGTTTAACTCAAGACCCTCAGTATTCTATTCTCATTTCCCAGCACTTCGTTCACAGCCTCAAGTGTACATCTGAACATGTCTCAACTCCAATGTTGTTCCACTCTGACAGGCAGTGACTTGCATATTCTTACTATTGGCGATATGGGTTAAATGCTTTTCCCCCAACCTTCCTGTGATTCAGGTTGCAAACAAGGAGGCAGGAAGCAAACTCTCTTCCGATTTGCCCTCAGCGCTCAACCGTAGTTTGTAGGGTTCAAAAATGTCCAGCACACCCCAAGGGGTTATCAGACTCCATCTCCTTAACCACTCGGCCATGACTGCAGCAGCGCACTACCTTTCCAGAGATCTTTCCAGGTCTCTCTCCCTGTGGAGCTCAGGAAGAGTGAATCATTACTGGGTTTGTTTGAATCCAATCATTTTACAGATCTCGAAAGGGTTAAATTCAGTACATGCTGGGTCTGGTCATTTCATCCCAACAGGTGGAATAGGATCATTTAAAAATAAAAACATAAATTGCCAGAAAAAAACTCTGGCAGCATCTGTTGGCAGAGAATCAGGGTTAACGTTTCAGAACTTCTTCAGAACTGTTTTCTCCCACAGGTACTGCCAAAACTGTTGAGTTTCTCCAGCAGTTTCTGTTTTGTTTCAGATTCCCAACACCCACAGCTGTTTACGTTAACCATTATAACAACATCGAAACACCTTTGTTGTCACTCACTGGATAAGATTTCCGTTTGGGGAGCATTTTCCTGACCGCATTAAAATCCCAGAGCTGTATCATGAAAAACAGAACTGGTAGAAATAGAACAGTGCTTGCTCCTGTCTTTGTGGCCTCGAACCACCAACCTCGCATTTACGAGCTGCAAGTGCTGACCAATTGCACCACGGAAGCTAGTGAACAGCTCATTTGCACAATCTCTTAAAGCAGGCTCTTATTTAATTGCTCTGAACAAAAGAGCAAGGAAGGAAACCCTTCAGGTAACTATACAGAGGCTACAGCCTCTCCCAGTGAAAGTATGGGCTGTTTTTAGCCCCTGCCCAGTGCTCTCTTTCTTCCCATTGAGGTCAGAGTCTTCCATAGGTCCTGATCGGATGACAGGTTCCCATCCCTGATGAACACGAGTGAATTAGGTGGTGATTTAATGGTAAGATGGCAGCTTTTATGTTCACTATTCCCCTGTGCCAGGCCCATAAATTACCAGATCGTTCACCTTGATTTCACAAGCTACCTTTCTTTTTGTGTGTTATCTTATGCTCCTTTTCTTTCATTTCCGGTCAATTCCACATTGTTTTGGAATTTGAGGATCTGCAGTCGAAGGACAGGATCTGACAGAATTGCTTCATTTTAATGTAAGTTGAATATTATCAGATTTTGAATATGGAAGGTTGATGCACCATTCACAGTGAAGAGAAACTGTGCACAGGTTCAGTCTGTGGATGAGACTTCAGGCAATCAAGTGACTTTTTGAAACGAAAGCAATGCCACACTGTCCAGAAACTGTGGATCCGTGGGGACTGTGGGAGGAGTTTCAATTCCCCATCCATGCTGCAAACATATTGGTGCAATCACACCAGGAAGAAACTATTCACCTGCTTCGTGTGTGAGAAGGCATTCACAGCGGTTTCACACTAGAAAGGGGCTGTTTCCCTGCTGTGAGTGTGGCAAGGAATTCATTCAGTCATCCCACCTGCTGACACACCAATGGGTCCACACTGGGGAGAGACCATTCACCTGCTCCAGGTGTGGGAAGGATTTCTCCCAGTCATCCAGCCTATTGAAACACCGACAGGTTCACTCTGAAGAGAGACCCTTTAAATGTGCAGATTGTGGGAAGTGCTATAAAAGCTCAAGTAGACTGATGTACTATCAACGTGTTCACACTGAAGGGAGACCATTCATGTGCTCTCACTGTGGGGCTGGGTTCAGGACATCATCAACCCTCACTGTACACCACCAAATACACACTGGGGAGAGGTCATTCACCTACTCTGTGTGTGGGAAAAAATTCACTCAGTCATATAGCTTGATGAAGCACCAGTGGGTTCACAAGTAACTTCAGGAATTGGATTTTTCTTTTGCTTGTTCATGGGATCATGGCATCACAAGCTCAGCAAGCTCTTATCATCCGTTCTAACTGATGGTTCAGAATCAAACTAATTGTTATAGCATGGATTCACATGCAGGTCAGAATAACAATGGTTCCCAGACCCAATGACACTGAGTTGATTTTCTCATCTCTTGTCCTCTTTCTGAAACAATAGTGAATAACTTGTTGCAGTTGATTTAAAAGTGAAAGACCAAAATAGGTTTTATTCTGATTCAGCATGCCCTGCTGTTTTCTCAGTTGTTATTGACAATCTCATGGCCTTCACACCATCACCTGTTCCGGAGAGTGTTACAGGAAAGAGGGAATGGTCAACTGCATCTGGTCACTCAAAGGGTCACTGGACCCGAAAGGTTAACTCTGATTTCTTTCATAGATGCTGCCAGACCTGCTGAATTTTTCCAGCAATTTCTGTTTTTGTTTCTGATTTCCCTGCATTTGCAGTTTTTTAAAATGTTTTTCAATATTCACCTTGTCTGTTTCAGAGAAGCCTCATTGATAGGCTTAGTGGGTTTTGGAAATTGAAAGTTAGGCCACAGATCAGGCAATGATCTCATTGAATGACAGAACAGGCTTGAGGGGCTGAATGGTCTACTCCTGTTCCTATAAAAGTTTTCCATCTGCAGCTTGTGGCAATATTTCCCCTCACTACTCACTTCACATCCGTGACTATTACACTACATGCTATTACTGGCTGAACAAATCTCCTGTGTTTGAAATAAATCTGTTACTATTCAGTGCTCCATCTTCATCTGCCCTGGTTTGACTCTCATCAGAGAATGTTGTCTCTACTGCAGAAATTCACCAAAGATCCTCAGACAGCACCTTCCAAACCCATGACCACTTCCATTTGGCAGAACAAGGGCAGCAGGTATATGGGAAGATCACCACCTCCACGTTCCCCTCCAAGTCACTCACCATCCTGACTTGGAAATATATCACCGTTCCTTCACTGTCACTGGGTCAAAACCCTGGAATTCCCTCCCTAATAGCATTGTGGGTCAACACACAGCAGGAGGACTGCAGCGGTTCAAGAAGGCAGCTCACCACCACCTTCTCGAGAGCAACTATGGATGGGCAAGAAATGGTGGCCAGCCAGGGACGCCCACATCCCACAAATTAATTTAAAAAAAACCGTGTGAACAGTCACAACAGAAGGATCCTGGAGTCTTATTCCCCTGGAACAAAAACAAAGTTGCTGGAAAAGCTCAGCATGCCTGGAAGCATCTGTGACCCTTCCTCACTCCCCTGGGATCTACCAAACCTGTTTATTATTTTCACTTCCTCTTTCATTCTGACTCTTTAATTTCTCAATTTCAGTCCACTCGCCATTTGAGCTCTTCAACAACCCCATTTGGGCAAACGAGAGGTAGCTGGAATTAATGCAGGGAACTGGGAAGTGGGCAGAAGTATGAGGAGAGGCCACATCAAAGAAAGCTCCCATTCCAACAACAGAGCTTCTCAAAACACAAAGGCAGCATGAAAGCTTGAGCGAAATGAACATGGTGATGTGTGGGCTGTCATGAGGAAAATGTGACCATGATCACAAATAGTTAAGATGACAGAATCCCGACAGTGCAGAAAGAGGTCATTCAGTGCATCTAGTCTGCACTAGCTCTCTATCCTACCCTACTCCCATAAACCCCACATTTACCGCAGCTAACCCAACCACCTAACCTGCACACTCGGGGACAATTTAGTGTGGCCAATCCATCTATCTTGCATTTTTGGACTGTGGGAGGATCACAGCTTAGCTCTAAAAAGGCGAAATTGTGGATTAAGGCTCAAAAAAACCTCAATTCTGAAACAATTTCATAGTTTTTGTTTCCAAAATTAAAATCTGGGGAAAGCTGCAGCCACAACGATTTCAGATTCTCTCTGGAGGGAGAGAATTCAAAACTCTGACCCGGGGGCACGGTGAGTTGACAAAGGCCTGGGACCAGAAATGTAACAGATTCTGAGCAAGGTGGTGGTTAGACAAGGGCAAAAAGGCAGATGTCACAGGGGGAAGGCAGGAGAGATTAAATTGCAGAAATGTTATTAGTCCTTCAAGGCTGCAGGGAATGAAGTTAGGGCTGGAAAAGAAACAAATAAGCAAAAGATGTGCCTGGAGCCAGGTGTGCAGTGGACCCAGAAACAAAATGAAACAAGAAATGTAAACAAATTGGGGCAGAGTTCACAGTCTGAAATTGTTGATCTCAATGATGAGTCCAGAAAGCTGTAAAGCCTGGGGAGTTCTATTTCAGCCAACACAAACATGATGGGCCAAGGGCAAATACTGCTGGCCAGCCAACAATACGCACATCACACAACTGAATTAAAAAAAGGCCTTGATCTACGCTGTAATTTTCTGATACTTTTGTTCTGACATTTGCAGTTTGTTTCTGATGATGGTTACAACCTCTAAAATTGAACTGGAGTTTAATATACTGGAGAAATGTAAAATAAGTCAGCTTTGCTTCAAACACATCACTGTAGATAGTTGTATTTTTCCTGAGGGTTGAACAGCACCTGGAGCTCAGAAAGGACAATCTCGGGTGGTGGTGGAGGGGTGGGGTGGAAATCGTACGGCGGCAACAGGACTTCAGCCGGACACATCCTTCAGGGTCACACTGAGGGGGTCAGATGGCACTTTACTCTTTCTCGTCTCTCTTCGCTGACAGCCAAGCCACGGTGTGGGTTAATCCTGCTGTGTGTGAGAAATGTGTCCCAGCAACTGTCTTTCATGGCTCGGAGCTCAAAGACACGGAACAAAATCTCGTTTCCAACTGGGTTTAGAGTCAGAGGAAGAACAACGGTGAATGCTGGAAATGTGCTTCAAATCAGAGATGATCTGTTCGTGACTGGAAGTGAACTGTCAGGTTCAGGTTTAGAGATAGCCGGGTCTACGCCCGAAACGTCAGCTTTCCTGCTCCTCTGATGCTGCTTGGCCTGCTGTGTTCATCCAGCTCTACACCTTGTTGTCTCAGGTTCAGCTTTAGGTTTCTTCTACATTGGTAAAGATAAAACTGTGTTTGGTAAACATACAACACTGAGATCCAGAGCAGTGGGAGCAGGGGTATGAGCAGCCTGTCCCTGCCTCTGCTGTAACCACACAGAATGCACCAGGGTGAAGTGAAGGAAGGGTCTGGGATAGAAATTATATTTCACCAACAGTGATGACATGGGGAGTGTTGACAAAATGTTAATTTTCATTTTCAATAACTACATGAAACATACATATATTCATCAGGAGAGGGTGTAAAAGGGGTTAGTGCTGGCAGTGGAAAGACTTTTTTCTGAAGGAGTCTCGTCTGAGACTTTATCACTTTCTTATGATGTCTAACCTAATGTGAATTTCTCCAGGGCATGTCTTTTATTTCCACTTTGATATCATTTCCCAACTTGACTACCTTCCATTCACTTGCCTGATCCAGAGGTAACTGTCAAAAACCAATATTTCATTTTGAGGACAGTTTCATATGACAATGTTTGCTTTTATTTTTATTTCAAAAGCCTTACATCAGGTTTAATACAATTGAACACAAAACAGGCCTCTTGATTTGCACCCAAACTACATCCCTGTACTCCCTTCACCACTAATGCACAGTGGCAGCAGTCTGTACCATCTACTAGATGCACTGCAGTGACTCAGCAAGGTGCCTGCAACAGCATCTTCTGAATCTACAGTCTTTACCATCCAGAAGGACAGGGGCAGCAGTTACATGGGAATGCCACCACCTGCTAGATCCCCTCTAGGCCACATACCGTGCTGACCTGGAAATATGAAGTGGAGCTGCTGGTGTCAGTTTGGGGTGGACAAAGTCAGAAGTCAGATGACACCAGGTTATAGATCAACAGGTTTATTTGAAATCACAAGCTTTCTGAATGCTGCACCTGACTTTATCACTTTCTTACGATGCGTACCAAAGTAATAAAGTAGCACTTCACCTGAGGAAGGAGGAACACCCCGAAAGCTTATGATTTTAAATAAACCTGTTGGACTTGAACCTGGTGTTGTGTGTCTTCTGACTTTGACCTGGGAATATATCATGTTCCTTCTGTGTCGCTTGGTCAAGTTCCTGGAAGTCTCCCTTCATGGCACTGTGGATCTACCTACAGTACATGGACTATAGCTGGCCCCATCCTCTCCAGGGCGGTTAGCGATGGGCAATAAATCTGGCCCTACCCAGCGATGCCTTAAGACTCATAAGCAAATAAAATAGTTATCATATTTAAATTAATAAATGCTAATTGGCAAGGAAACCGGAACAGAATATTTACAGACCACACGTTGAACGGGCGTGGTTCTCTTTATCACCCCTCTATCATTTGCACTTTGTTATTTTCCAGTTCTGTTCTGGCCCCTGCTGGGGTCACATCGACTTGACCTGTTCTTCTCCTGAGGAGTGCCATGAGTTTATAAATTACTTGCACACAGATACATGAGCTTCAAGCAACAGATCAAATATGGGCGTAAATATTCCCCATCCTTTTTATTTACTTGTGTCCATCCTGTGGAGAGTTCCTAGTTTTGCCAATCTAAGTTTTTAACCCCTTCCTAATGAACCTCACTGACTTTCTGACCATTCCCTGTGGGTTGAATTCTCTCCGGATTGTTTCAGGTCAGTTTCTCTCGGGAGAACGTGTCACTGTCTCGATGATGTCACAATGCTGTCTCGTCACCCCCGGCCACATTAACCATTTCATGTCCGGCTGTTTCTCAAGGAGCTGCATGTGTTTGGGACCCTCTCTGCAGTGCGGGTTCACTGTGAATTTACATGCCATTTCTTTCATGTATAGCATATTATATCTGCACATCCACTGATAGCCCGACATCATGGCATATATTAACATTCAGGTGCATTTATCAAAATGGATGTCTGTCTCAACATCTTCCCATGTGGGTTGTGACCAGATTATCAAATGTGGTTTCCTAAAACAAAATTAAAACAAAAACAAAATGTAAGTATTGCCAAGGAAAGATATCAACTTATTCAAATCATCTCAACATTCCAGGTTTTAACTGCAACATAGGTGGATACTAGATTGCAAGGTTCTCCTGAACTACATCTGAAATTAACTATTCCAGTTCGTTTATCATCTTCAACAATATATTCATTATTTTCTTTTTAAAATTGGAAGTTCCTTGATGCATATAAACTTGCAGGGTTTTTGGGATTGAACAATGACTGACATTTGTTCTAAACAGAGCCAGCGTGACCTCAGAGGGCTGAATGCTGTCTCTCTCTGTTCTACCACAATAAATCTAGGATCCAAAGAGAACAGGATCAGCTGCTCCAGTCTCTCCAACCATTGAAGTCCTGAATCTCTGATGACATTCCTGTAATTCCAGTCTCAAACTTCTCTAGGAACTTAACATCTTTCTGCAAAGACACAGCCCATATTTGGGCTCCTTTCTACAGAGATAGAATTGAAAAGGAGGAAAATGATGTTTCACTTATTTGAAACTAAAGTTTGACTCCACTGGAAGGACTGTCAACATTTGTCATTGCCATTTGGACAAAGGAAGTAGAGACACTGGAAATATATCACACAGGGGAGCTTTTCTCTGGAAAGGAGAAGACTAACGGATGATCTGATGGAAGCCTTTAAAATGATGAAGGGCTTTAAAAATCCAATGGTGATTTCATGAGAAACCGCTTTACCCTGTGACAGGTCAGAATGTGCAATTCACTCCAAGAGTGCAAGATGGAGGTGAACAGAGGAATATATTTAAGAAGTTGGATGCATACATGAGGGAGAAAGGAATAGAAGGATCTGCTGATGGGGGAGATGAAAGGGGAGGATGTGGAGCATAAATACTGATGGAGACTAATGAGTTGATTGGGCTAGAGACTCAATGGAACAAAGACAAACATATTTACTTCTGATCTGATTGGAGTGATGAGGAAAACATTATTTCCTATCCAGGACAAAATAAATTTACTTCATCAGCTTTTGGGGATCATTTCCTTGCGAATGTTCAGTCCCAGCCTCAAAGAGCATCAGCCTTAGTGGAAGCAAAGTGGTGAGAGCGGCCAGTCCAGCAGAAAGAAACCCTCTGACCCTCCCACTTTCCTCACTGTCAGAATGAACATGGCTCAGTCTTGGATGTGATTTTCCCTCATTTTCAAATCAATTCATGGGGCATAGTTTCAATGTCTCGGTCAGCACTTATTGCCCATCTCAGTTGTCCTCCTGGAGAAGATGGTGGTTTCTGGGACTGCAATCTTTGAGGTGTAGGGTCATCCATAATGTTGTTTGGGAGAAGTTCCAGGGTTTACAATCACTGAGAGTAAAGGAACAGCCAAGATGGAAGATTATGATATTCAAGTCCCAATTATTTCAGTGACTCCATTAGATCTTCATGTGATGGTCATTTTGAGATTTCTATCCGCAAATCTTCCCTTTCTAACATCCTATTAATGAGAATGGTGTACAGTATGGAGAAGAGCATACAGATGCTAACTGTCCCATGTAACTGCTTCACTTGTTTTTCTGGACAGTAGATGCTGACTGTTTGAAATGTGCTGTCCAGCAGCACATATAATGCGGATTAACAGCAGATTCAACTCCTATGATCATTTGTGAACTTTCCTGTTCTTCGACAGACTTGATGACTAAATGAATCCTTTCCTTCACACAGAACATATGAATGGCTTCTCCCCAGTATGACCTCGCTGGTGGACCCGTAGGCCAGATGAATCTCTGAACCGCTTCCCACACTTGGAGCATTTGAATGGCCTCTCCCCTGTGTGCATGCGCTGGTGTCTTACTAGGGCAGATGACTGAGTGAATTCTTTTCCACAACCAGGGCATGTAAATGGCCTCTCCCCAGTGTGAACTCATTGATGCATGTGCAGGCTGGATAACTGAGTGAATACTTTACTCTACTCCAAACAAGTCGATGCCCTCTTTCCTGTGGGAACTTACTGGTGCTTCTTTAGGTGAAATATTCGTGGAATTTATTGCCATTGCGGAGGTGATGGCCTGTGGTATTAGACTGTTATTCCAGAGACCCAGATAAACACTCTGGGGACCGAGGTTCAAATCCCACCACGGCAGAAGATGGAATTTGAATTCAATAAATATCTGGAATTAAGAATCTAATGATGGCTGTGAATCCATTGTCGATTGTTGGAAAAACCAATCTGATTCACTAATGTCCTTTACGGAAGGAAACTGCCATCCTTACCTGGTTTGCACCACATGTGACTCCAGGCCTGCAGCAATATGGTTGACTTTGAACTGCCCTCTTGGCAATTAGAGATGGGCAATAAATGCTGCCTAGCCAACGACGCCTTCATCCTATGAATGAATAAAAAATAATTCAGAGCAGGTGAATGGCCTCTCTCCAGTGACAGCACATCAGTGTTTCCACAGAGCAGCTGAATCAAGGAATCCCTTCCCACATTCAGAGCAGGTGAATGGTCTCTGCCTCGTGTGACTACATTGATGAAACTCCAGCACTGACAAGGAATGGAATCCTTTCTCACAGTCCTCACATTTCCATGGTTTCTCCATATTATAGAAAGTCTTGTGTCTCTGTGAGTTCCTACTGTGAATGGTGTGATGTTTCTTTCAGCTGTGAGACTAGGTGAAGGTATCTCAGTTCACTGGAAGACTCTGACTTGGGTGTATATGTCTCAGGAGTTTTCCAGACAAACTGTTGTTTCAAATCTTTTGAAACAGATTGACATTTCTTGATCTATAGTTTCAAGCCAATGATATTCAAGTGCGACTTATTTCAGTGACTCCATTGGATCTTTACGTGCTGGCTGTTTTGAGATTTCTATCTGAAAATCTTCCCTTTCTAACATCTTGAAAAAAGATTACTATGTTTATCATTATTGGATTAGAAATTAGGTTAAAAATTCAAAACAATCAAATCTAATTGATCACTTCTTGTCTGCACAGATTCTGTTCCCTCCCTGGGTTCACTTCCTTTCAGCTGCTGCAAGTAAATAATTTCACACCAGAATTTAAAAAAAAAAGAAATTGGGATAAATTGTTTTCTCAAAGGTATCAGAGAGAGGAAGAAGTTTCAGTCTGGGTGAAGCTCAACCTGCATTCAGAGAGAGAGGAGCAACAGCGTTGCTTGGCAGCTCTGAGCAGCCTCAGAAGTTGATTGTCCCACAACACGGGGGCTCTGATTGGCTGGAGGTCCAGAGTGCTTCCGGTCCTCCAGCTCTTCCCATTGGTCACATTACTGAATTATGACAGATCTCCCCATATAATGGGTTTGCTGGTGTTTCATCAAATCATTGCTGCTTCTAAAGATCTTCTCACAGTCAGAGCATTGAAATGGTCTCTCATCAGTGTGAATAAGCCCATGTCCGCTGAAATTGGAGGGCCGAGTGAATCCCTTCCCAAACACGGAGCAAGTCAAATGTTAGATAACAAGGTGTAGAGCTGGATGAACACAGCAGACCCTTCTGAAGAAGGCCCGAAACGTCAGCTTTCCTGTTCCTCTGATGCTGCTTGGCCTGCTGTGTTCATCCAGCTCTACACCTTGTTATCACAGATTCTCCAGCATCTGCAGTTCCTACTATCTCCGCAAGTAAAATGTTTCTCCGTGGTGAGAATAGCTGATGTTCACTGAGTATCAGATGTCCAAGTGAATCCCTTTCTGCACTCAGTGCAGGTGTACGGTCTCTCTCTAATGTGGCCATGCTGGTGTATCAGAAGCTGTGCTGATTTAATAAATCCCTTCCCACACACTGAGCAGATGAACGGTCTCTCTCCAGTGTGAGATGGCTTATGTGACCTTAGGCTGGATGATGATGTGAATCCCCTCCCACACACAGGACAGATAAAAGATCTCTCTCCAGTGTGACCTGACTGTGTGACATTAGAATGGGTGAAGACGTGAATCCCCTCCTACACACATAGCAGATGTCAGTCCCTCTCCAGTGTGAACTCGATTGTGTGACATTAGGCTGGACCATGAATTCTATCACTTTCCAGACACAGAGCCCATGAAGCTTCCTTCCCTGTGAAAACTTTTGTGTGACATTAGGCTGGATCTCCAAGTGAATTCCTTCCCACATGTGGAACAGCTGAACAAATTATTTCCCGCGTGAACAGGTCGATATTGAATTCGACCTTTAGAGCTCCTAAAGCTTGTCCCACAGTCAGAGCATTTAAAAGGTCTCTTGTCAGTGTGAACCCACTGGTGTGACATGAAGCTGGATGACTGAGCAAATCCCTTCCCACACATTTAGCAGGTGAATGGTCTCTCCCTGGAGTGACTACGACGGTGTGATTCCAGCTGGCCTGGATATTTGTATCCCTTCGCACAATCCACACATTTCCACGGTTATTCCATGATGCTGATCTCCTGGCATCTCTCCAGATTGGATGATCTGTTGAATCCTTGACCATAAGCACAATGTGTGTACAGTTTCTCTGCTCTGTGGATTTTTTTCTTTTCAGAATGTTAACTGGATGATGTTGAATAGTTTCTGCAGTTAGTTCACTGGAACATTCAGAATCAGGTGTGTCAGTGTGCGAGTTTTGGCGCTTTACCACTCACACTGATGTTTGAAATCTTTCCCCACAGACATTCCAGATAAACATATTCCCTTCTGGTCCTGATGAATTGAATAACTCATTGGATCTTGATACAGTGTTTGATTTGACTCTCCCATCTTCAATGTCTTTCTTGCTATTAATCTGTGAAATATTTACGAACATCATCACTGTCCGTACAGGGTAAAATCTCAAAACAAACAAATTCAATTTCTGAGACATTTTTCCTGTATTGCACCCACCCCAAAACTTATGACCTACACTAAAAGATGTGAAAATCAGTACCAAAAGCAAAAGCAACATTTCTGAATAAATCAGGTTGTGTTCCCAGTGTCTATGAGGCATTGTATACCCTGAGGTACCAACTTGTGATGGGAAGTACCCAGCCCAGTGGTGGACTCTACAAGCTCCCTGTCCATAGAGAGGTCACAAAAGATAGATGATACCCTTTGGGGTGAGTAGGAACTGCCGATGCTGGGGTCTGAGATAACAAGGTGTGGGATAACAAGGTGTGGAGCTGGATGAACACAGCAGGCCAAGCAGCATCAGAGGAGCAGGAAAGCTGACGTTTCAGGTCTGGACCCTTCGTCAGAAATGGGGGAGGGGAAGGGTGCTCTGAAATAAATAGAGAAAGGGGGAGGCTGCGATAGAAGGTGGAAAGAGGAGCAGATAGGTGGAGAGAAGATGGACAGGTCAAGGAGGCAGGGATGAAGCTAGTAAAGGTCAGTGTAGGTAGGGGGTTAAGTCGGGGATAAGTCGGTCCAGGGAGAATGGACAGGTCAAGGAGGCGGGATAAGGCTAGTAGAGGTGGGACAGGGACAGATGGACAGGAAGGGAGCGAGGGCCAGTGACAGGGAGCAAGGGAAAGGGAGGGAGGGAGGGACGGGGAGGGAGGGAGCGAGGGACAGTGACAGGGAACAAGGGACAGGTACAGGGAGGGACAGGGAGCGAGGGACAGAGATGGGGAGGGAGGGACAAAGAGGGAGCCATGGACAGGGACAGGGGAGGTTGTTGGGGAGGGAGGGAGCAAGAGATGGGGAGGGAGGGATTGAGGGACGTAGAGGGAGCGAGAGAGGGAGCAAGGGACAAGGAGGGAGCGAGGGACGGGGAGGGAGCAAGGGTGGGAGAAACGGAGAGGGAGTGAGGGAGGGAGCGACAGGGACGGAGCGAGGGAGAGGGACCGAGGGAGCAAGGGAGAGGGACCGAGGGAACGAGGGATGGGGAGGGAGTGAGGGACGTAGAGGGATCGAGAGAGGGAGCAAGGGATGGGGAGGGAGGGATGGACGGGAGCGAGGGGCAGGAGCGAGGGATGGAAGCGAGGGATGGGGAGGGTGCTAGGGACGGGAGCGAGGCAGCGAGGGACACGGAGCGAGGGACAGGGAACGAGGGACAGGGAGGGAGCGAGGGAGAGGGAGGGAGCGAGGGAGAGGGAGGGACAGGGAGCAAGGAAGAGGGAGGGGGTTAGGGAGGGAGAGGGAAGGAATGAGGGACAGGGAGGGAGCGAGGGACAGGGAGGGTGACAGGGAGGGAGCGAGAGTCAGGGACAGGGAGCAAGGGACAGGGACAGGGGAGGGACAGCGAGCGAGGGACAGGTACAGGGAGGGACAGCGAGCGAGGGACAGGGAGGGGGAGGGACAGGGACGGACAGGGAGGGAGCGACGGACAGTGACAGGGAGTAAAGGACAGGGAGGGAAGGACAGAGAGGGAGCCAGGGACAGGGAAGGAAGGATAGGAAAGGGACGAGAGACAGGGACAGGGATGGAGGGACAGGGAAGGGGTGAGGGACAGGGAAAGGGAGGGTGCGAGGGAAAGCAAAGGAGGGACAGGGAGGGTGCGAGGGACATGTAGGGGGATAGGGAGGGAGAGAGGTACAGGGAGGGGGACAGGGTGAGACGGACAGGTAGGGAGAAAGGGACTGGGAGGGAGGGAAAAACAGGGAGGGAGGGAACGAGCGACAGGGAGGGAGGGAGAGTGCAAGCGACAGGGAGGGAGGGAGGGAGCGACCGAGAGGGCAAGAGCGACAGGGAGGGAGGGAAAAACAGGGAGGGAGAGAGGAAGGGAGGGAGTGACAGGGAGGGTGAGAGCCAGAAACAGGGAGGGAGGGAGCAAGCGACAGAAAGGGAGGGAGCGACAGAGAGGGAGGGAGCGACAGGGAGGGAGGGAGAGAGCAAGTGACAGGGAGGGAGGGAGAGAGCGAGCGACAAGGAGGAAGGGAGGGAGAGAGAGAGAGCAACAGCGAGGGAGAGAGAGAGAGAGCGATGGAGGCAACGGCTGGGGTACAGGGGGACGGGGGCCAGGGAGCCAGATGCAGGGCGGGAGGACAGGGTGACGGGGGACAGGGAGCCAGAGGATTACAGAGACAAGTGAGGGACTCGAACGGAGAGAGGAGGACATGGAAGAGGGGGCAGAGATTGAGAGAGAGAAAGTGGGTCAGAGATAGAGAAGTAGAGACAAGGAAACAGAAGCAGAGTGAGAGGTGAGAGCGAGGTGGGAGGAGAGAGACAAAGGGTACAGAGCGGGATGGGGAGAGAGATAGAGAGGAGGAGGGGGATGGAGAGAGGGAAAGAGTGTGATAGGGGATTAGGGAGAGGTGGGGTCAGAGAGAAAAATACAGAGTGGGAGATGGGGTTCACACAGGCAGAGGGTGAGAGAAGTGGGTGCAGACATTCGAGGAGGAGGGAGAGGGAGACATGACGCAGGGAGAGAGGGAGGGAGTGGTTTGGAGAGAGTGGGTGGAAAGAAAGAAGGAAGGGAATGGAGAGAGGGATGGGGACCACGGAGAAATGTGGGTCAGAGAGAGAGAGAACAAGCAAGGAGGGACAAGAGAGAGAGAAAGATACAGAGATATATCAGAGGTGAACGCAAGGACAGAGTGACTTAAACCGAACTCCTGAGCTCAGTCCCGAAATCCTCCCATTCCCTTGGGGCTGAGTCTGTCTCTCTCCAGCTTAGCTTCTTCAACACAAAGACAAACAACAATATAGTTTGCTGTGCTGCTTGGCACTTTTTAATGAACGTTAATAACATATTGAAGTTATGGATGCAGTCAGTGGAATGGTGTCTTTTCTCTTTGGCCTGTAAGTTGAGAGAAACATTGACGTTTCCCTGTAACCCCCTGTGGGATAAGGTTGGATAAAACAGCACTGCCCTCAGTCTGTTACCATAGCGACAGGCTGCTTCATTGCTGAAACATTGAACTGAAATGAGAAAATCCTGGATGGATTGATTAATGTGTGAATTTGATTGATTGATGAATTTGGGTAAAGGGATATTTCAGCACATTCTTCAGCTGCTGCCTGAACTTAGTCTGGGTCACGGCATAAATCGCGGTGTTTGTGCAGCAACTGAGGAGCTGCAGCATGAAGCCCAATTCCTGCACAAATTCTTGTAGATGCACAGAATCATACCCAATAAACCACATCCGGCCCCATATAGAATACACCATTAACGTTGACCATAAGAGGACAAAATTGGCCGAGATCACAAACAGTAAAATGATGGATTTTTTTCGATTCCTCATTTCTGTGTCACACTGACCATCCCCATTGGTGTGAGCCTGGAGTCTCCTGCGGGCTCTGCTGGTCACTAAAATGTGTCTGACGGTGAAAACATTGAGCAGCAGAATTAGGAGAAATGGGAGAGTCGGGGTTAGGATGTGGTGGAGGAACTCGATTGTGACCCAGACACGAGAGGATAGAACATCGGCTGTAACATTACAAAACCAGGGGGTGTTCCCCAGCAAATAGCGTCCCATGAGCATAAAATACCAGAAAATGTTCTTTAAACAGCTCAGCACAGTC
>NW_025969223.1:0-2336 GCF_021869965.1 Rhincodon typus
TTAACTCTGTTTTCTCCTCCACAGATGCTGCCAGACCTGCTGAGCTTTTCAAGCAACTTTGTTTTTGTTCCTGATTTACAGCATCCGCAGTTCTTTTGGTTTTTACACCTGCCATTTACTTTATCTCTATAAGGTTTGTAAAATCATGAGGGGTATGGATAAGGTGAATGATTTTACAAACCTCTTACACTCCAGTGTAAAAAGCCCCAGACAATCCAATCTCTCCGTATAACTCAAACCCTCCATTCCTGACATCATTCTCGTAAATCACTTCTGAACCATCTCCAGCTTGATAACATCCATCTTGTAACTGGGCGACGAGAAGAAGAGGCCTCACCAATGACCTGTACAACCTCAACATGATGTCCCAACTCTTATATTCCAAGGTCTGAGAAATGAAGGCAAGCATGCTAAATGCCTTCTTAACCACCCGATCTACATGTGAAGCAAACTTCAAAGAGTTATGTACATGAGCCCCTAGGTTTCTCTGTTCTACAACACTACCAATGCCCTACTTTTAATTGAATAAGTCCTGCCCTTGTTTGTTTAACCAAAATGCAATACCTCATATTTATCCAAATTAAACTCTGTCTACCACTCCTCAGCCCATTGATCCAATTGATCAAGATCTCCTTATAATCTTAAATATCCTTCTCCACTGTACACCGTACTACCAACTTCTGACGTCATCCACAAACTTAATAACCATGCCTTTTATATTCTCATCTAAACCATTTATATAAATGACAAACAAAAGTGGACCCAGCACCAATCCCTGTTGAACACCACTGGTAATAGGCCTCCAGTCTGAAAAACAAACAACTCTCCACCATCACTGGAGCTTCACCAGTTCTAATGAAGAATGTAAACCCAAAACAAACTTCCCTGCTCCTCTGATACTGCCTGATGCACTGTGTTCATCCACCTCCACACTGTATTATCTCTGGCTCCACATCTGCAGTTCTTGCTATCTCTACTATCACTCTCTGTCTCCTGCTATAAAGCCAATTTTGTATCCAATTGGCAAGCTCACCCTGAATCCCACAGGGTCTAACTTTACTAATTAGTCTACTGTGCAGAACCTTGTCAAAGGTATAACTAATTTTCTCTCTCTCCCTCTCTCCATCTTTCTATCTCTTTCCATCTCTCTGTCTGTTTATACACCTCTCCTTTCTGTTTGACATGCAAGTCTTAGCTTTGTGAATACCAAAAAATCAAATTTATTGAAGAGCTGGCAACTTGTTTCAGGAAAGGGGCTTCACACTACCGTCCTATAATTGCAACTGTTGCTGTGAAGTTTAATCAGTTCCTGTGTGAGCTGTTGGACTTTGATTAATTAAACAAATTCAGTGCTTTTAAGCATTAGCACAAAGTCAACCAGCTTGCCAAGCATCTGCAGGAATAAAGCTTTAATTGACATTCAGACAATATTAAGTTGCTTCCACTGAGCTTTGGCCAGAGAATGAAATGGAACCGGCAGTATAACCTGGGTCAGCTTGTTGCATCAGGTTAATTCTCAAACTTTAATTATAATAAGATCTCATAAACTTGTTATACAATATGTGAGTAGAATTTTAAATGAATCTTCTTTTCCTAACATACAAAATTAAGAACATGGATTTCCTATATAAGTGTGTTATATGAAACAATTAGGCTGTGTTTTCCCTCTTGAGATCACAAAGCAGTTGATCAATGTTTGACTTAGAACAGAAAAAGAAATAATTTTGTATTTCATTTAAAATTGCCTATAGTATGAACAAATACACTGCTGCAACATTAACTTCAGTTTGCTCATGAGAAATACCTTTGGAATTCACCTGTGCCTCTTGAAATTTACATTTACAATGTACCCACCAGTATCATCATTATCCTTGGGTCTGTTCTGATCCCCAGACAGGAAGGAACTAGCGGAGGTGGGGGGCACAGTGGTGTACAATATGGCAGGTGTTGCCTTGGGAATCCTCAACTTTGACTTCACACCCCATGAAGTCTCATGGCATTTGGTCAAGCATGCACAAGAAAACCTCCTGTTTATTATCAAATACCACTGTCCTTCAGTGGATGAATCAGTACTCCTCCATATTGATAGTGCTTGGAAAAGCAATCTTGTAGGAAATGGAAATGATGCAGAATGTATTCTTGGTGGGGAATTTCATCACCAAGAGTGTCTTGGCAGCACCATTATTGATTGATTGGGTCAGAAAGGTTATAGCCAGTAACATAGGTCTGCATCAAGTGGTGAGGGGAAAAGATGTGTTTGATCTCATCCTCACCAATCTACCTGCCACAAAAGCTGCTAACCAAGACAGCATCGGTAGAAGTGACTACTGCACAAT
>NW_025969223.1:2836-6132 GCF_021869965.1 Rhincodon typus
TTCGAAACGTCAGCCTTTTTGCTCCTATGATGCTGCTTGGCCTGCTGTGTTCATCCAGCTCTGCACCTTGTTGTCATTGTTTAATTCCTACTTGATAATTCATCTTGACATAGCAGACTTTAAAATATTTTACCATTGTCCCTGTCAGTAATAATGAAAGGTAGAATTAATGGGTGAAATTTTACAGCTACCCCGTTGGCGGGTTTGAAGGTGGTTCAGGAGAGTAAAATGTAGCACATGGCTGAAATAACTCTACTGAGCTGGTATCCTATCGTCAAATTACCCTTTATTTACATGTGGATAGCCCTTGACACTGATCCAGCTCCCTCAGAGCCGCCTCTCAGAGTGAACAGGATGTCTGTCACTCCAGTTTTTATCTGTCAGTGAGGGCTTCCTGTTTGGACTCGATTAACAGCCCCAACCAGGGAACTCATATTTTATGAGGTCTGCCTGGCTGATCTAGTTACAACCACTATAATGGTTGACCCACTGCCTTTGCCGATCTCTCATTTTATGGGATTGTGGAGACTTCGAATGGCCTTCTTGCCCTTGGGCCCAGCAAAGCCTTTCAGTGGTTTGTTAATGTCTACTTAATTTACTTTTCTTGCTCCACCACTATTTTAAACATGGGGTTGAGGTCTACACCAAACAGATGGCCCAGCAGCTTTAGCTGTGCAGGCAGGTGTCGGGAAAGGGGTGAGGTGACCTTCACTGTAGTTAATGCAGTTCTGGTTTTCTGTCAGGACATATTGTGAACGTTAATAGCAGTAAGTAATTTTGACCTCTTGGAGTTTCTAATTTCTCAAGCAATTGTTGAAATGGAACGTCCAGTGGCAAATGATATGTGTTAGACAATTTGTCTCACATTTTATTTCACACTGTATTTGTACTACAAATTATTGGGAATATAAATCAATAATGACTTCCTGATCATTGTGCGCAATGGTCTAGCTCATTAATCAAGAAAATAATAGGAATAGCACATGGATTGAGAAGGAAATAAGCAAAATGAGAGTCACATTAAAGGCAAAATGAAAAATATACTTAATATATGAAGAGGGAGACATTTAGAAAAATAAGAGAAAGAACATTTTTATGAAGCAGAAGAAAGGGACGTTGTAGCCTAATTTTGTTTGGAAACCATCCTTTTAATAAAACAAAGAATTACAGAAGCTGCAAATCTGAAGCAAAAACAGAAAATGCTGGAGAAACTCAGTAGGTCTGGCAGCATGTGTACAGAGAGAAAGAGAGTTAATGTTTTGGGTCCAGTGACCCTCCCTCAGTTCTGAAAAAGGGTCACTGGACCAAAAACATGAGCCAACCTTTTTTTTTTTAAAAGTTTCTCGAAGGCAACTATTGTGGTTGTGTTTGGAAATATTTGCAGTTGCCATATAGGCATAGAAATAAATATGATTTTTTTAAAGAAGTTACATAATGTATCTGAATCCTAATCATGGGGATGGGTTTCCAGAGAGTCAAGATGATTCCAGAGGCCTTTAAAAATGGAAGGTGGTGTCCAATTCTGGCATCAGCCAGACACTATCAACAGAAGGAGATGTCTAGACATCTGTTCTTCCAGATGAATGAATGTTTGCCTGAGATCAAGACTCTTCTCGATCAGCTCAGAAGGGTCTGCTTAGATCAGTGAAAGGGGAATGTTTATCTTGACTGATTTAACATATTTTTTAATGTTATAATAAATTATTTTTTCTTTGACTTTTTTTCAACATTCATTTTCAACATCTATTTGGACACTGTTAAGAGGTGTGAAGTGAGGTCAATCTTCTGTTATTAATACTAAAATAGTCATGGCTGATCGGCACTTTGAGTTATAAGAGGACTAAAAAGGTGATGTTTAATTTTTCAGGAGCATTTGAAGAATTGCCACTGTTATTATGTAGCTGATCAGTTCTGTACAAGGCTGTATATTGGTTGAATGGACATTGGAAGGTGAGGAGTAAGGTTCCTAACAATCTTTAACACAATTGGCACAGAGTTCTGGAGAACCAAAGCAGGCCTTCTAACCAAGCTGCTTTGGCACTTATAACCTTTGTGGCCAAAACCAACCTGATTCCGGACTCAGCAGGCCTTAATCATTTCATCCCCACCTACCTGAAGCAAACACAGTATGTGCAGGGAGCATCTATAGTGAACAAACACACCAATGCTGGAGAAACCTAGCAGGCTTGGCAGCATCTGTGGAGGGAGAAACAGCACTGATGTTGAGTCCAGTATGACTCATCTTCAGAACTGAAGGGTGGTGGAAAATGCTTCTTTTTATGCTTTTAACAGGGGTGGGGGTGGGGGTGAAAGGAACAAATGGTGTAGAGGCCCAGTGTAAAAAACGAAGGAGTTGTTATATCTGATTCCAGCATTGGCAGTTCTTACTAACCCCAAAGGAGTTGTTAATACTGATGAAAGAGAGAGAAATGCAAAGTGTGTGTATATTAAGGTACGAAAGGGAGAGAATATGAAGAATCTATAAAGAGGTAAATTTGCAAAGTTTGAAAATTTCCCAACTCGAGCCATCTACCTTCTCAGTGAAAACCCCACCCACAGAGTCATTATGCCACAGGCATAGGACATTCAACCAATTGGACTGATCCAACTATCAGCCAAATTATTGTTGCTTCAAAATTAATTCAAATTCGTTTGGTTCAACATTACTTCGATACAGTGATGATCCCAAAATAAACTGAAGAAACTACTGCATTTGTTAATTCTTGAGCCATTGCCTGTACCTTTATTTCCAAAAGAATTTGTGAGTATTGAGTGCCATTTTGAGAGAATTTAGCAGTAAGAAAAATGCCACTTCAGAAGCAATTACTTTTAGTTTTTGCTTGTGTATTTAAAAACAGTAATGAATCGGAACTAAATAGGTACTTAAGTCGAGTGTTAATTAAATCATATAAAGTGATGAACATTAATCATGAAGTATAGTTTATTATCACTGAAGTGGAATATCACAGACAGGTAAGTCATAGTGAATTATGTGAGGTAATTTAGTGGAAAGTGTAGATTATTCATCTTATTCCTAACTCTGCGCTTTAGAGAAGAGCAGATAGGCCAATGCAATTCAACTCTAGGGTAGATCAAATTAAATCTGCAGCTGGCCATTTTTCTCATATTTTCAACAACTGTTTTAGATTCTAAAGCTTTTTCAATTGAATAGGGGTAGTAGGAACTGCAGATGCTGGAGAATCCGAGACAACAAGGTGCAGAGCTGGATGAACACAGCAGGCCAAGCAGCATCATAGGAGCAGAAAGGCTGACGTTTCGGGCCTAGACCCTTCATC
>NW_025969223.1:6632-7863 GCF_021869965.1 Rhincodon typus
TGCTGCTTGGCCTGCTGTGTTCATCCAGCCCTGCACCTTGTTGTCTCGGATTCACCAGCATCTGCAGTTCCTACTATCTTTGATTCGTCTTCAACTCATGAGCCTGTTTTCACGTTCTGATTCTGAACTTCACCCGCAGTTCAAGGAATAAAAACACAGGAAGAAGGATTCAAAGTAATTTCCAAAGAATAGGAACAAAGTATTTAAAACCTATGGCAGTACTCATGTGGCAGATTCAAGATACAAACAAAAGAACATAAGTGCGTGTCGGAGGGAACAGTAATGCCGGAGATCCCGGGGGTATTTATACAAAGCATTATTGAAGGTGGTGCACTATAGTTTGAGAAGGCAGTTAATAAGGCTTGCAGGATAATTAGAGATGGCAAGAACTGCAGATGCTGGAGTCAGAGACAACACAGTGTGGAGCTGGAGGAACACAGCAGGCCAAGCAGCATCAGAGGAGCAGGAAAGGTGACATTTCAGGTCGGAGCCGAATTTCTGAAGAAGGGTCCCGACTGGAAACATCAATTTACAGGATAATTGGTTTTATTAGAGGCATGGAACTCATAAGCAAGGAGGTTATGGTGAAGCTTTAGAATACATCTTTCTGCAACACAATGAGTAGGAATATGATAATGACATCAGGATGTATATCATGGAAACCGTGGTGTCAGCAGTCATGTACAAGAGACAGTGAAGAAATGTTGGAACAGTCTGTGTGGGTGAGAGATTTTAGAAAACCGTATTATGCATTATGTTATCTATAAAAGTGTTTGCAGATCCTTTGTAGAGTCAGAAAGCAGTCACTCATAAGCAAGGGCAATCCTCAACAGGCCAAAAAAAACACCAGAAAAGACGAGAATAACCATCTCACATTGTGCAGAATAGAACCCTGAGCCACAATTCGCGCGGTACAACAAATCAGCTACAGCTTTAACTGAAGTGCTGTGTCTATTCAGCACTTCCTGAGACTTTGGTGCAGGCAGATTCAATCATGGCTTTCAAAGGGAAATCAGATGATGTCTGGAGAGTACAGTGTTTGCAGGACAACACAAAAATGGCAGGAGAGTGAGATTAGCTATGGAGATCTTCCAAAGAGCCAGCACAGACATGAGAGGGAGAATGGTCTCACGCTGTGCTACAATCATTTGATCATGCCAGTTACATGGGCTGGTTTGTCCTGGATGGTGTCCAAGCTTCGTCAATGTTCTCAGATAACACAGTGTGGAGC
>NW_025969223.1:8363-16437 GCF_021869965.1 Rhincodon typus
TTCGAAACGTCAGCCTTTTTGCTCCTATGATGCTGCTTGGCCTGCTGTGTTCATCCAGCTCTGCACCTTGCTGTCTCGGATTCTCCAGCATCTGCAGTTCCTACTATCTCTGAATTATTTTTATGATAAGCTGTGGATGTGTGTTGATCACAGATTTTTACTTTATCTAGCATCACTTTGAGCTGTACAAAATGTAGAGTGAGACCTGTGGCTGACTCAAGCTTATTTGTGGTGAAATATAACATTACAAACACACACTATTATTTACTTTGAACAAATAAAGCAACTATGGACTACAAGAATGATGACTGGCAGATTCCATTCTCCTCTCCCTTGCAAGCCATCTATTCCTTATGTATGTAAGCACTGAAGTCATTTGGCTTTTAATTGTATTTTAGATGTTACACTAACACAAGGACTGGCTGTGTAAAGCTACATGTCAGTGCTGACTGACAGCTAATATCACCAATGAACAGAAATAAATAGCTCCTGTGTACACATCTATTTTGTTGAGTTTTGCAATGTATTAACTGAGATGTGTTGAGTCTCAGTTTTACCACGTATTTTGTCTCAGTTCCTATAGTTAGCCAGGTATTTACCTCAGCACTTATTCCAAAATATATTTCAGGTTCCAGAAAGATTTTACAGGGCAGAATGGAGAATCTCAGACAGACTTCTGAGGGAGCTTTTCAAATACTTTTTTAAGCACAAAAGTGAGAATATTATATTTTCCCCACATTGTGCAGTTAGGTACAAATGCACTGCCTAGAAATGTGAGAAGAGCAGGTTCAATAGATTATTTGGATGGAAGTGGTGTACATGAAAAGGAGGAAAAGGCAGGAGATTGGCACTCGGTTACAGAACAAGTGTGGGCACAATGGGCCAAATGGCACCGTGATAATTCTATAATTTTGTGATATTAGTAAGAACTGACATGGGATGCAAATGACTGACACAAAAGCTGAATAACCTAGAGCACAAATATACTGATTCCTGATGCTCAATTTGTGTAACTTTATTTGTTTTGGTTTTTAAAATTATTGTTGAATTTACTTTCACCACATGTTCTTCAATCACTTTAATTGAAATTACCAGAAAATGACAAGATATCAGCGAGTTATGCCTGAGCTTTATTTCATTTTTCCCAAATACTTCTCATTTTGATGGCATTTGGAGAATTATGAGGGATAGCCCAAATGCTTTCACCTTGTTTGTTCTGTCAAAGTACCTTTTCTTCCTTTAGAATTCATTCTTTAGCTTTCATTCACAATCAGTCTTCTATTTTATTTTCTCCTATATTAACATCTTCCCAGTCAATTCTGGGCAATAGGTTGAAATAGTTGCAGACTAGATACATTGAATTAAAATGAAACAGACTGAATTTAATGAACTGCATTCATGTTCCAAGTGATGTTACAGTCATGCAAATGCTGAAGAACTGCCGACTGAGAGCAACATGAAGGATTACTCTAACAACAAGAATGGGCCAGAAACTGACTCACATATGCAGTGTGCTAACCATAAGGTTACATCAAGGAATCTCTAATTGATAAGTTAAATAACCAGGATAAACAACTTTAATTAAATGTGCACCAATCTTCATTTGCATCAGTACGTCAGCGCTATTGTTTATGCTTAACAGTGGATCTGTTGATTCAGTTTGGATTCAGTTTTTAGCCCACTGTTCCTCAAAGCACAGCATTTATGGTAATATGGCAATCAAACTGTACTGGCTTGAGATGAGAGTCCTGGAGTTTAGAAGTGTGGCACAGGCGAGTTTTGGGATTTTTCAAGCACTGGGTTGTTTTCGGATGTTGGCTCAACGTTAAGGTCAATGAGAGATGAGAGTATTAAAAGGTTTGAAAAGGAATTATCCTGGAATTTTGAGTGGCTTGCAATAACAATTGGAATTTTACCATACTCAGAGGGATAATCAGGCTCAGGACTGAATTTGGGAAAGACATGGTTGGATGATAGCAGTGCTGGGACAGAAATTGAGTGTTTTCCAGGTTGTGGACGCATTTGTTTTTTTCATTGGCATTGTGTGCCAGTTCATCTTGCAACAAGATTAGCAAAATGAATCAGGGCTAGGAGTGGATGAAGGAATTTAGATGTGTAAGTATTTGGTATTAGAAGAGTTGAATGGCCAAATTCCAAGATCCTAATGCAGAATCTCCCTTAACCAGTGTACCTGTGAATGATTATATGTTAACTTGAGAAAGTCAATGGTGTGCTGGTAGTACTAAAGGAGAAAACAAAATGGTCACTGTGTTAGATTACCAGTAGTGTGGAGTATCTTGGTAACTGACCACATTGGATACAGGGGTGTTGCCAGCAAAGTGAGAAGAACCCAAATTTAGGCTGCAGTGCAAAGCTGTCCCAGTAGTATATGGAGAAGAAAGGGCACTGTTAAGGCACGGTGGGAAGTGGGAAAATTGAGGGAGAGAAGAGGGGCAGCACGGTGGTTCAGTGGTTCAGTGGTCAGCACTGGTACCTCACAGCGCCAGGGACCAGGGTTCAATTCCAGCCTTGGGTGACTGTCTGTGTGGAGTTTGCACATTCTCCCCGTGTCTGCATGGGTGTGTTCTGGTTTCCTTCCATAGTCTAAAGATATGTAGGCTAAGTGGATTGGTTATGCTAAATTCCCCATGTTGTTCAGGGATGTGTAGGTGGGTTACAGGGGGATGGGTCTGAGTGGGATGCTCTGAGGGTCAGTGTGGACTTGTTGGACCAAAGGGCATGTTTGCACACTGTAGGGATCCTGTAAAATCTATGAAAAAGAAACCTGTGATCTAGACAGAGGTGGAAGAAAATGAAGGCCTAATGAAACAGCAAAACACCCCTTAACTTTCCTGGAAGTTAATGTGAAGCTCAATATTGTGCAGCTCAAAATAAGATTCAACACGATAGGGCAATGTGCACAGAAGATAGATAATTTGGGTTTGTTTAAGAGTGTTCCTTAATCATTCTATTGGTGCAAAGCACAGATCTCAGAAATGCACTTTAAGTCTTAAATACCTTTAAGACAGCGAGATGACATCATGCTATAACACTCTAGTGTGAGATGTCTCCATCTTACGCTCCGTAAATTCAATTGTTCAGTCAATCAGTAACTAGTGAGCAGTCAGTCAATTTGAAATTCAATCAATCAGTTTGTTAGCCATTAAACTACATATATACTGGGATAGCAGTCTAACTAAGAATATAACCTAGATTCCATTCTTTAATCTGAGAAATCAGATCAGTGTTTAGTGTTAGTCATTGGTAAACTTCCAGATATCTAATTCCATATGAACCTGATTTTCTGCAGTATATTTTATCTGGGGCAACTTACAGAAAACCACAAATGCATCAATTGCTATTGACTTAGGTACAGATGTAAGTGTGCTATTGAATAATTATGTTTTTGTTCCGGATTTGGTTCTCGTTTTGATATTTGTAGTCAAGTGAGGGCAAGACATACATATTCAAGGACAGAATCCTGAAACACTTAGTGAAGGAGACAGTGATTATTTTGATCTGATGTTCCTTTAACGAAATAAAAATCCTTAAAACAAAAGGTATTGGGAACCATATGGTGAAAATTCGGCATTTCTTTACCATTTGTCTGGTAGATTTAAGCATATAATAAACTAATCACGTACTGAATTTATGCATCAATATAAAAAGAAAAATCAAATTTGAAACAGACTGAATGATGATATTGAGACCATATTTGTTTTTTGTATTGATCTTTATGTCTCCATTACATCCAGGTTTAGGTGGTTAGATTAGCCACTTGTCCCCACAAGAAACACGTCTCTTACTTTTCTTGACTGATTTTCTTTTTGACTTTTCTCATGATAATCTAAGTTAACTGGAAAAATAATTGGGAGCAACGACAGAGAGATTAAGGAGTAGTATGTGGCTTCAGAATGGCAACCCTGCATTAGCCAAATAATTAGATTTCAGCCTTTAAGTACGTAGTATACTTCTGCCATGATACGTAAATCAAAGTCGATGTTTGATGTTTTCAAACACATTAACCTCTTTATTGCATTTCTTTAAGGATCTCAACACTCTTCAAACTATCTGAAGAACATAAAATAAGTTCAAAAATCATCTAGCGATAGCAAGTAGGATCCTTTCCATTTCTGATCCTTGTTTTTTTTTATTAACCCAGAAGGCCTATGACCAAGAGAAATACATGTCTCAAAAACACTGTTTTTTGTTTGGAGTATAGACCAATGCCCCAAATGTCTGGTCAATTGTGCATTAATGATCCCATGGAAATATTCAAAGGACATGAGAACCCTCCTAATTTTCTGCTCAGTATGTTCCCCTCAAGCCACATCACCAGAACAGATTATTCAGTCATTTACCTCATTGCTGTTGAGGGAGCTATGGTGCACAAACTGCTTGCAAAACAAAGGTGACTACATTTCAAAAGTCATTAACTGCCTGTAAAGTGCTCTGGGACCTAATTATGTGAAAGAGGCGATGGAGGTGCAAGCATTATCCTTTCTTGCAATTCATTTTTGGAGATGAATTTCTAAGGGACGCTGAGGTGAATTTCATGATCAAAATATACTAATTTCACAGCACAAACCAAATTGTAATTCACTATTAAAATTCAGACAAAAACCCAAATTATGCTTAAAGCAAATAATCACAGACACAATAAAAATTTGTATGGTCAACTGACTCAAGTTAGCATATAGCTAGGGCAGCTGTGCATTGAGTAAAATTCTTGTTGATCAAGTTTATAAATTTAGCCATTTATAATGAATAATAGTTTAAAACCCCAGTTCTGTGAGACCAGAATAATCCACAGGCACTATCAGAAAAGCACAACTTTACTTAGGAGTTGGACGGAAAATTGAGATTTCCATGAGTTTAATCAAATAATCAAGATTTCTACAACTTACAAATTAAGGTGACCAATTTGTAATCACTTGAACCAGAGATTTAATTCATATGATAAGGAATTAAGCCATTCATTCTCAACAAAATAATCAATGAGAAATGTTGAATAAAAATAGCAGAAATTAACAGCGACTCAACAAACTGGATATTGAATGTAAAATATCAAGAAAATTTGATCATAAAAATTGGATAATTGGTGATATTCACGCTTAAACCAGGATTCTGTCTTTAAAGGGACAACGGCAAGTAATCATTTTGGGTTTTATGACTAGTAAAGGACCATGCATTTTAATCAGCCATTACAATTGGCAGCACAAAGCAACAATACGAGCAGAATTTACTTGTCCCAATAATGGAACGGGCAATGGTGAGAAACTTGAGAAAATACAGCAAGAATGAAGAAGTCAGAATCTCAACGCCAAGAAAATGTTTCAGATTTTCCCCTTTTCTCCCACCAGTCAGCAGCATTTGCACTCCAGTCATCTTATTTCTGTGCCACTTCCAGTTCTTTTCTCTTTTTCCCCGAGAAATTAGATGGCATAAATTCCTGATGTGTAAGGCAGAACGGGCACCTGATGCCTGCAGCTCACGAATTGCCTGCTTCAACCATTATCCGACTATATTGCCACCACAGTGTCCCTGATGCTCTAATATGCAAGTTGGCAGTGGTAAACCACCAGCTGTACCACATCAGCATGCCCATTCTGGGACCAACTCACACACAATGTCAGTGCTTCAACTCTTTACTTTAGAGCTCAGGGACTTATGGAATTTGCATGTTTCTGCCAGGTCACTTTGCACACAGGGGCACACACGCATCTCATATTTTTACACACAATGCGTTTTATGACTCTTTGCTTGCATTTTTTTTAATGTACTCACTAACTTTGTCCTTACTTGGAAGCTGCCAACCTTCCTGTGGCTGGCATTGCTTTTTAGCATGGAGGGAAGCAGATTGTCATGGTATGGGGACCTGAACATGTGCTTCAAACAAATGGTCATGTGTATAAGTCAAAGGAGTTCTCACTGGGATCAAGAGGGATTTGTCAGTCAAGATACAATCAAGATCAGTCATATGGCTAAGATAACACGGTGTAGAGCTGGATGAACACAGCAGGACAAGCAGCATCAGAGGAGCAGGAAAGCTGACGTTTCGGGTCGAGACCCTTCTTCAGAAAAATCAGTCATATGGCTATTGCGGTTCGAGCGAGTGTGTCGGTTATGGGCAGTCAAGTGCTTGGTCTTTCCAGAGTCCAGGGATACATCTTCTCTCCAGTCCAGAGATTGAGCCACAATACATCCCCAGGGTTTGTTCATTAGACACTTGCATGCTGGTGACAGCATGGTACCAAGAACATTGGCAGACTCCTCCATTATTCAATAGAGCTTTGGAACTTTGACAAGTCTGCCTGTTGCTCTTGTGTCTGTCTGTGCATTGTGACAAAGTCATGAATGGCTGGGAGCATGGGATCACTTTCTGCCTTGAGTGGTGAAGGTGCCCAGTCTCTGTCAGCTGTCAGTGTGCCAGAAACCGGGGGCATTTCTTCCTCAACCAGCTGCAGAGATGTCAGTGACTTGTAGACTGGATTGTGCTCCTGAGTCCAGTAAGTGCTGGACCTACCAAGTTAAAGGTATCGAAGCTGGTGGAGGGTGGAGGCAAAAGCCTTGCTGGTGCACCTCCTGAGGGATCAATGGGCTCTGCCTCAGAGGTGAAGGTGAGGGTCTCCAGTGCTGATCGGCTGTGAGTAGAGGTTTGCTGGGTGCCACTAGCACCTGAAGAAAAGAAGGGAATTAGTTGTGTAAGGAATTAAGAGTTTGGACAGATTAAGGATGAATTTGCACAGGGAGAGTGAGAGACCAATGGGAGAGCAGAGCAACACAGCACCAGTAAACTTACATGGTTGGTTGGCAATGGAAGTCTCCCCATCCCCACAAGCGGTCTTAACTATTAACAATAGGTATAGGAATAGGCCATTCAACCAGAGCTGTTTCGACATTCCTCACATCCACTTTCCTGCCTTACCCCATGTAACCCTTTGTTTCCTCTATTGATCAAGAATCTGTCTACCTTAGCATTAAATATACACAAGGACTCTCCTGCCACCCACAACTCTCTGTGGCAAGGAGTTCCAAAGACTCTTAACTCCTGTGAGAGAAGAAATTCCTCCTCATCTGAATGTTAAATTGGTGCCCCTTCATTCTGAGACTATGCCCTCTGGTCCTAGAGTCTCTCATGAGTAGTGACAGACATCAGTCTCCCATCTCCTTTTGAAAAGAAAATATTTGGCCAGAGGAGGGGTGCAAAGTGCTGATGAGATCACATCTGGAGTACTGTGAGCAGTTTTGGTCGTGGGATATGAGGAAAGATATCTTTGAATTGGAAGCAGTTAGGAGAAGTTTCACTGAGATGCTCTCCAGTATGGAGGGTCTGTCTTATGAGTAAAGGTTAAACAAGTTTAATCAATCTTAAAAACCATATCTTGATATAATACATGACACTAGATGCTGGTCTGGTGACAGAGCAATTTTCCACACACTTCCACAAAAAGCAAAAGATTTCAAACGTTGCTTTTGATATAGACAGGAACCAAACCTGTCAGCATAGACTGTAATTATCCCAAAACCAGCCCAGCTCGTACCCGCCTCCCTGACCTGTCCTCCCACCTATCCACTCCTCCCACCTCAAGCCCCACCCCCATCTCCTACCTACTAGCCTCATCCTGCCTCCTTGACCTGTCCGTCCTCCCGAGATTGACCTATCCCCTCCCTCACTCCCCACCTACACTCACCATTACTGGCTCCAACCCCGCCTCCTTGACCTGCCTCTCTCCTCTTCATCTATCTTCTCTTTTACCCATCTTCTATCCACCTCCCCCTTTCTCCCTATTTATTTCAGAATCCCTTTCCCCTCCCCCATTTCTGAAGAAGGGTCTAGACCCGAAACGTCAGCTTTCCTGCTCCTCTGATGCTGCTTGGCCTGCTGTGTTCATCCAGCTCCACACCAATTTATCTCCGCATGGACTGTAGATTGTGCACTAGTGGAGTAAACAGAAAGAAGTTTCATTCATAGGTGGTCCTGAATGAGAAACAAGTTGATCCATTGAGATTTGGGGTTGATCCTGTTATCATTGCATCCTCTGGTAGGCCTGGGAACTGTCAGGGATCTGCT
>NW_025969224.1:0-13555 GCF_021869965.1 Rhincodon typus
TGCCACAGCCAGATTTTCAGTTTGATGATCAAATTGTTTGGCCATGTGATCATTAAGTCTTGAAATGGAACTCTAATAAATCTTATCTGGCCTTTTCTTTCAATGACAATCTTAGGTTTTTGGCTAACTCAATTACCAATTATCAAAATATTTAATGAGAAAAGCCAATGTTTTTCTTGTCTTTCCTTGCACCTAAAGCCCTGTATCCTTGGGTTCATTTTAGTGAATCCTTGTGGATTCCTCTTGATAACTTTGGCATCAATGAGGTAGAGCATTCAATTTCCCAAGTAATGAATTCTCTTTACTTCTTTGAATTACAAACCTTTTGTCACGCCTGTTGTTGAAAAAAGGGTTAGACTGAAGTTGTTCGTATAGTAACTTGATTTCTGCCAGGCCAGGCAAAAATATTAAAACAGCACCTATTGGAATAAAATTGAATTAAAATTAAAATAGCAAGAAAGACATGAAAACATGACTCGTGTTATTCTCTGCTTTACCTTCGTAACTGCTCATGTTTCTAAATTTGAATATTTTTTATGCAGCTTCCTTAATAAAAGAAAAACAGGCAATCCATTGTATGACTTCAAATCATCTTATGCAAGGCAAAAAGAAAGATAAAGCACTTCCCTACTGAGTATAAACTTAGCAGATCTGGAATTGTATTCGGAAAAATTAAAGTCATTTTCGGTAAAATTTTAAAATCATTGAAAGGGAAAGAGAATAAGATAGCTTGTTTATCTATCAGATGTAGAGAATTGAAAGATTAGAGTAGCACACAGGGTTAGGCAATATTTTTCATACAATTATAAAGCACAGAAGAAAGCCAATGAGCCCATCACACAATGGCTGGCACTTTGAAGAAATTATTGAGTAATCCCACTCCCTCAACTTGCCCCATAGCCCTGCAAGTGTTTCTTTTTCATTTTTTGTCTAATTCCCTTTTAGAAGTTATTTGTGAATCTGTTTCCACCATGCTTTCAGGCTGTGCATTCCAGATCTTTATAACTTGTGGACATTATAAACCTTTTCCCTTCAGCTCTCCTCCGTTCATAGAGTCATAGAGATGTACAGCACAGAAATAGACCTCTTCCTATTCAGATAACTAGTCAGATGACTTTTAGATGTCGTCATTGTACCAGCCTCCACCATTTCCTCTGGCAGTTCATTCCATACATGCACCATCCTCTCCATGAAAAAGTTGCCATCAGGTCCCTTTTAAATCTTTCCCCTCTCACCTTAAACCTACACCCTCTAGTTTTGGACTCCCCTACCCTGGGGAAAAGGCCTGGACTATTCACCCTATCCATGCCCCTCATGATTTTATAAACCTCTACAAGGTCACTCCTCAGCCTGCGACACTCCAGGGAAAATAGCCCCAGCCTATTCAGTCTCTCCCTACACCTCACATTGCCATTTGTCTTAAATCTGGGTTCTGATTCCTGTGATAGTGGAAACAATTTTTACTTACTTGCTTTACGAAAACCTTTCAGAATTTTGAACATAATCTCTCTTTAACCTTCTCTGCTCTGAGGAGAACAATGCCACAATTTATATAACAGAAATTCTTCATTCTTAGAAAATCTCTGCACTCTGTCCTAAAGATTGACATTCTAAACACAAACCACCAAAGGTAAGAGTTGAAGCCACAATTTGAGTAGTTCGTCCTTGAAAGAAGATAATTAGTAGAGTCATTTTGATGGGGAGAAAATAATGCTTGAAGTTTTTTAAATCTGGATCCATATTTCTATTTCCAACCCAAATCAGACAAAATGTTGCCCCCTCATTCAGGAGTTTTCCAGCCAGATTACCAAGGCAGGAGCCTTCATAACAGAAGCAGTCCAGCAAGCTATGCAAGCAACAGTGAGTGAATCATCACAAAAACCATGTCCCATTTTAACAGCAATAATTGCCATATTTCATGTTTAAACGTCCTGAAGTCTTTTTGACAGCTAAGGAGAGAGTACAAGCATGTAAGGTAAGTGAAGGGTAGGATGCCAGATGGGCAAGCAGACATGTGGTTGTGGAGGTACAGGGGCAAGTAGGTGAGGAGGTAGAGTAGCCAAATGAAATTTTTTAAGGAGTAACAGAAAGGGGAATGTAGTGAATGAGTCATGGGAAGGGGGTCTATTGATGAATCAGGGGTAGGGTGGATATATCTTACGTATTTAACCAGGAGTTAGTACAGCTTTTAATTCCTTTAACTTTTCCTGACTAACTTTTAAGGTAAATAAATCAGAATCCTCCAAAATCTTGGGTAACAGTTTATTGGAAGTTACAATTTCCCAGACAATTTCCATGTAACAAGCATTTCAGGACTTCCAAGAGGTCTTGATATATATCTTTGTTTGGTCTCCAGACCAGAAGATCTGGACCAATGAGTGGTACAGGAGATTAAATCAGTTTGGGGAGGAGATCAGAACAGAGAATAATCAGTTAAAGAATCAAATACAGTTGTGAGGAGGGATGGTATACCAGCTTAATCATCAAATGGGGCCATATGGGTTGAGATCAGGAGTACAAAAGGGGCAGCTACTCTTCTAGAAACGTACTTTCGACCCCTAGATAGTGGGAAGGAGAAAATTTAGTAAATATGTAAGCAAATTTCTGAGTGCAAAAACAACAGGCAGTCATCAGGAGACTTTAATTTTGCCAATATCAACTGCGATATAAGCAATATCAAAGACCCAGAAGGCATAACATTCTTGAACAGCATTCAAGAGAACCTTTTTACCAGCATGTAACAAGCCCAACAAGAAATGAAACTGAGTAAGTGGATGCAAGTCCATATCCCTCTATTCCTTGCCTAATCATGTGTCTGTCAATTGTATCAGTTTCCACAACCACCTCTGGCAGTACATTCCAAGCACTTACCACCTTCTGTTTAAAAAGCTGACCTCTCACATCTCCTTTAAACCTACCCCATTTTACCTTAAACCTGTGACACCTAGGTCTACTCTAGAATTATTGTTCCTCTCTGCCTTTACACTCACATTATCCCAGTCTAGATGCTCGTTTTGATCTATTGGAGTTAACTACTACCACAAAAAAAATTTCAGAGTACGGTAACAGAAAACAAAATATTATAGCTGGAGAAACATATTTTAAGTCATCCGATCTTTACATGGCATACAGAACATCAAACTAGTCATTTTTAGTAATATTCCACATTCCACGTAACAGATGGGTACTCAATTGTAGCAGCTTTCATAATACTTTTTATGCTTGAAAATGGGAAATATTGTCCATTCGTTTTGGAAGCTAGGAAAATTTCAAAAAGCTGCCACAAACACTTTGGAAGACTAGTTTCTGTAGAGGCAGTGCAAGAGTCAATTGTCTGTTTTACAAAAATAAATGAATATATAAATAAATTGTTAGGGGACTTGGAAGCGGGGCACCCACAAACAAAGCTCATACAAGATGATATTTTTGATTTAATTTGTTTTGAAATTTCAGTTCTGCATATTAACTCTAATTTTTATTTAAAGAGAAAAGAATGTCCATTATATATTAATTGTATACGGGTGGTGGCAATTGATTGGAATTCACTTGAGCCCAATAAAAGACACAACTAAAAAGCAGTAGTTGTTGGGTTAAGAGGTGTATATTTCTAGTGCTTAACTCTGTAAATCAATATAAAAGCATATAAAGCTTGGCTCCAGTTGTATCCTTTACAGACAGGCTTTCTCGAGAAGAACTAGTTGTAAACGGTTGTGTTATATCCAGAGATCAAGGAAAATGTTTGAATGTAATTCTTTCATTCATTCTCAATTTTCTCATAGCCTTGATTTCACTTTTCTCCCAATTTGTTCTCAGTAAATATTCTTGTTCAACCAAAAGGCTCATGGCAATCATTTTACAGGAAACACTGAACAGGTTTCACCTGAAGCAGAACAGTATACACGGGGAGGCAATGGCTTAGTGGTATTATTGCTGGACTGTCAACCCAGAGACCCAGATAACAATCTGGGGACCCAGGTTCGAATCCCACCAGGAATTGAATTCAATAAAATATCTGGAATTATGAATCTAATGATGACCATGAATCTATTGCCAATTGTCGGAAAAACCCATCTGGTTCACTAATATCCTTTAGGGAAGGAAACTGCCATCCTTACCTGGTCTGGCCTACATGTGACTCCAGACCCACAGCAATGTGGTTGACTCTGAACTGCCCTCTGGGCAATTAGGGATGGGCAATAAATGTTGCCTGGTCAGCAACACCCTCATCCCGTCAATAAATAAAAAAAACCTGTCAACTACATCTCTACACACTTTATCCCAACATAACTCTTGTCAGTACAAATCTTTGCAAGATTCAAGCATTGGGCACATGTCGGTCAATGACCACTTCAAAATCTCTTAATAACTGCAACTATATATGAACAGCAGACTGGATCTGACTCCACTTACCTGGAGGGTAATTGTGTTTTCCATCCACTATCCATTCTAGTAGGGCTTCTACTAGATCCAAGTTGATCTTATCCAGATCCATCCTAGCCATAGTCTTTAATACTGACTTACTAATCCCTAAAAGGAAGAGAAACAGATTTATCAACATAGTTAGAAGTAGTACAGCTACTGCCATAAAACAAACGTATGTACATCATTACTGGTTCCTTTGCTGTTCAAATAGTCTAATTGCACATGAAAAGAAATGCACAAAATTCCACATCTCAACCTTCAATAATATTGATGGAGGCAGTTTTGCTTTGTGGGCTGGTAGGGCATGGTCAGTTCATTACTTGCTGTGTACAGTCAAAGGAATATGCTGGTTGTCATGATTTCCAAGCCTTTGAGATGTAAGGCCTACAAACCTAGCATCACACTAGCACCGAAGCGAGTCAACGTTTGCAAAATTCACTGCACAATATTCAACATTAGGTGCAATTCTACAATTGGGCAATTCTTGCTGGATAATTTGGAGTGTGAGAAAAATTATGCTGATGTAAAATTGCATCTTTTCATTCTTTGTATTTTTGATCGAGAACTGAAATAGGAAAAGGAACAGTTTTAAAAACCATGGGTTGTTGAAAGATTGCTGCACGTGTTTGAGGTAACATGACACTCGTTATAAATACTATTTACACAGTTACTTGTTCAAGCAGTAGTAAAAGTCTGGTTTGCAGACAAGCTGGAACCAAGGGGTTTGTACAAATAGAGCTTCAGCGGGCAACAAAGTGGCTGATTAGTCTGCGGACTAGTGACCAGTTACCAATGACAAAGACTCTGCCTCCCAACAACTGTGCAATTAGCTCCCAAGTAGCTGAAGAGCTTGCGGCTGTAAATGCTTGGGGAAACATTTGGATTTTTTCAAAGGCAGGAGCTCTTTTCTCTGCAGTAAAATGCATCTCAAGTCTGAAGATAGCCAATTTATTTCCAGTTGCTACAAGCTGTGACTTTTGATTGGTAAGTTAAAGACCTCTATAAAAGTTGGAACCAGTCACCCTATGCCTCTTGCAGATAACTAAAAGTACTTGGAGAAGGGAATTTGAGAAGCAGTATTCTGGTCAGCACAAGGATCATCTCAGCAAATGGGGTAGCAAGAACTGCAGACACTGGAGTCAGAATAACACAGTGTGGAGCTGGAGGAACACAGCAGGCCAGGCTGCATCAGATGAGCAGGATAGTTGACGTTTTGGGTCGAGACCCTTCTTCAGAAATGGGAAGGGGCAAGGGAGCTCAGAAATAAAGAGAGGAGGGGTGGGGCTGGGGCAGGTAGGTGGGATGGTGATAGATGAGTGCAGGTTGAGAGTGGTGGGGATTGGTCAGTAGGATGGGAGGGACGGATAGGTACGAGAGAAGATGGACAAGTTGTGTCAGGTCAAGGAGGCAGGGATGAGAGGGAGGGTTGGACATGGGATGAGGCTGGGGATGGGAGATTTTGAAAACGGTGAAATCCATGTTTGGGCATATCGGGCTGTAGGCTCCCAAGGCGGAATATGAAGTGCTGCTCCTCCAGTTTGCAGACGGTGTAATTGTGACACTGGAGGAGGCTCAGGATGGACATGTCACTCAGTGGGTGGGAGGGTGGCGTTAAAATGGTTCGCGACCGGAAGGTGTTGTCGTTTGTCGCATACAGAGCGTAGAGCATCTGCGTTCCATACATGACAAACAATAACACCTTCCAGTGAATATTAGTGGCCAATACAGTCCCCCATTAATAGCTATTCACCCTCATAGGCAGATCGTTACCCACTCCTTTGACTGTCCAACTGTTCCCCTCTCTTACTTTGGGCTCTATCCCCACCTATCATTTAGTCTTTACTCCCTGCCCCCATCTTATCCTCTGCTTATAAACCGACATTTTTCTAGCTACAATCAGTTCTGAGGAAGGGTCACTCCACCCAAAACGTTAACTCTAATTTCTTTCCACAGATGCCGCCAGACCAGCTGAGCTTTTCCAGCAATTTCTGTTTTTGTTTCTGTGTCCCTTATTATTCACGTTATATATACACATGATATAGCTGAGAACGTGACGGGGTTGGTAAGTACATATGTCAAGAACATGAAGACTGAATGGGTGGTTAATAGTGAGGAAGAAGGTCTAAGGTTACAGGAAGATATACAAAAGTTGGTCAGATGGGTGGATCAAGTGGTGGACAGAATTTAAACCTGATAAGTGAGAAGTGATGCACTTTGGAAGAAGTAACAAGACAATACTCAATGCATGGCAGGACATTAGGAAACTCAGAGAAATTTTAGGGTGCTTGTCCACAGATCCCCGAAGGCAGCATGAGAGGTCAATAGGGTAGTTAAGGTAGCATATAGGACACAGCCTTTAACCAGTCACAGCACAGATTATAAGAGCAAGAAGGCTATAATGGAGTAGCACAAAATTTTGTATAGGCTATAATTGGAATACTGAATGTAGTTCTGATCGCCATACTATAGGAAGGATGTGATTGCACTGGAGAAAGTGCAGAGGAGATTTGCCAGGATGTTGTTGGGTTGGAGCAATTTAGCAATGAAGAGAGGCTGGATAGGCTTGTGTTGTTTTCTTTAGAGCAGAAAAGGCTTGATTGAGATGTATAAGATTATTTGGGGCATGGACAGGGTGGATACAAAGTAGCTAAATGGAAGGGTCAAAAACAAGGGGGACATAATTTTAAGGTGAAGGGCAGGAGGTTTAGAGGGGATTTGAGAAAAAAAATTTCATCCAAAGGATGACAGGAGTCTGGAATGCACCTACTGGGAGCAAAATAGAGGCGGAAAACTTCAATACCTTTAAAAAGGTACGTGGATAAGCACTTGAAATGTCATAACATTCAAGGCTATGGGCCAAGAGCTGGAAATTGGGATTAGTGTAGATAGGTCAGCGCAGACGTGATGGGCTGAAGGACCTCTTCTGTGCTGTATGACTCTATGGCTATAGCCATACATGTGGCAATAACATCTTCCAATCTCTCAAAAATGCGTCATCATCCAGCCAATGTATTTTTCAATAGTATGATCCCTCAAAGCTTACAGCATTGGAAGTTAGATGCATCCCAGAAAAGCCTTGAAGCATAACTATTACAGGACAGCAAGTCTATTGTGTTTGGTCCTTATGACAGCTTAGAGATAGCTTAGGAAAATTACTTCAACATTTGAAAGAGAAATTCTTTGCTCTATTTTCCAGATTTCCAGGTTTCATACCAATTCGGCAAAAATTTAATTGTTTCATACCAAGCACAAACCATTGGAAATGATCTGCTGAAAACTTCTCAAGTGCACCTCCATGACTACAATGGCAACTTGTGATGATGCAAGGGTATGATGTTGAAGGACAATACAAACCAGGCTCCCTAATAACTATTACTAATGCTCTCAGTAAACTTCTGAACCCCGCTAAGAACCACGTTATTCCTTCAGACCTACAGATCAATGTTATTGAATTCAAGTTTGAAGATAGTTTTAACATTGATCTTATTCATTTTGGTAACAGCCAAGCACAGCAGATTCAGTGAGCTATGCCAGAGAATGACCAGCTGCAAACAGCTCGCACAGACTATCACCAGGTAGCTGGAATATGTCCGGAGGTGCCCGAGTTGTCCTTTCTGTCAGAGGTTAAACTTGGATTCTATTGGAATACAATTTTCAAAGGCAAACAAGTAGTAAATCCACAAGCACTACATCAAGACATAGTAGACCATATCTCACGAACACAGAGTAAAATAAATAGATTGGCACATTAATCCATTTTTTGATCCTACATGAAGAAAGAATAAAATGCCAGTCACTGACCAGGCTCTATTCCTCCTGCGTTATGTAGACATGACACACTTAGGAAATTTTCCACATTGTTATACAGATGCCAGTATTATAACTGTGCTAGAAGAGTTTGACAAGGGCTGTAGCTAATTCTGGATCACTAATCTTCTATACTACTACTAGCATGTTGACAAAAATCACAATATTTACAGTATTCAACACCACCAGCTGTTCTTGATATTACACAGAGTTAATCAGGCTGATGCTGGGAACCTGAGGAAAAGGCCAAGATGGGATGTCTGTCTGAAGATAGGTTTAAATGCTTCAACCATGCCTTTTGAATAGATGTGCTGGGCATTTTTGAGGAAAGGAATAAATGTGAAGCCTCCTTATCCACTGAGTTGTTTAATTGTCCACCACCATTCACAGCTAGATATGTCAGAACGGCAGAGCTTAGATCTTAACCGTTAGTTGTGGGGTCATTTAACTGTCTGTCGCATGCTGCTTATGGAGTTCAGCATCCAAGTAGTCCTGTGTTGTAGCTTCACCAGGTTGACATCTCAGTTTAAGGTATGCCTGGTGCTGCTCTCAGTGTGCCTTCCTACAAGCTTCTTGAACAAAGGTTACTGATTGTTGTTGATTACAGTTTTGTTGCTGATGATGGCCCACAGCACCTCACTGATATCTCGATTTGAGTTGCTAGATCTGTTTAAAATATATTCCATTTCGATAGATGGGAGGGGTTGGTGCAATATAAGATGCAGTGAGTATAGTTTTGGGATAAGCTGAAGTTTTCAGAAGGTTCAAGATGGAAGATCTGCCAAGAGACCATTGGAATAGCTTATTTAGAGTGAAAAAAGTAGATTATGAGCTGAGGCAAGAACCATTTGAGCAAGTGGATCATAAACTTTGCACCATAGTACCAGCACATATTTGGAAGTTGACCCTACATTAGCAATGCAATGGCCAGAACAGTATTTATTTCTGGAAATGTTATTGCTACAATCAGAGTTACAAGTGGAACTGAGTGTGGGAAGTCCCACTGTTCCAAACACTGGAGGAGAGAAGGAAAGTGTGCTCAATGTGCTAAAAGCTTCAGAGATCAAGGACTATGTGGGAAGTTGGATTACAATGTATTTTTGAATGTCAGTTTAGCAACCAGTATTCTGTATAATATTACACCTTTGACAAGATTACCAGAGAAGGAACAAAACTTGGGAATTTAGATAGGGCAAATGACTGAAGTGTTAGTGGGACAGCACCTTGGGACTCGTGATCATAATTCTATTAATTTTAAAATAATTATGGAAAAGGATAGGCCTGTATAGAAGTTAAAATTCTAAATTGGTGTAAGGCACATTTTGATAGTATGAAACAGGAACTTTCAGGAGTTGTTTGGAGTAGACAGGCAAGTCAGAGGCTTTCAAAAGTGAGATAATGAGAATTCAGAAGCATTATATTCCTGTTAGAGTGAAGGGTAAGGCTGGTAAGAGTAGAGAATAATGGATGAATAAAGATATTGAATAAAGGCATGGTTGAAGCATTTAAACCTATCTTCAGACAGACATCCCATCTTGGCCTTTTCCTCAGGTTCCCAGCATCATTCTGATTAACTCTGTAATATCAAGAACAGCTGGTGGTGTTGAATACTGTAAATATTGTGATTTTTGTCAACATGCTAGTAGTAGTATAGAAGATTAGTGATCCAGAATTAGCTACAGCCCTTGTCAAACTCTTCTAGTACAGTCATAATACTGGCATCTGGAGTCGTCATATATTTGGTACAGACATCTGGGATCAACTGAATCTCTTCAAGGTGGGTACATGGTGAGAACAAGGTTGTTAGGGGCATTGTTAAGAGGGAAATCAGGAGGGCAAAAAGGGAATACGAGATAGCCTTGGCAGATAATGTGAAGGATAATGCAACGAGATTCTACAAGTACATTAAAAGCAAAAGAGCCACTAGGGAAAGAATAGGGCCCCTTAAAGTTCAACAAGGTAGCCCACGTGTGGAACCACAGGAAATTGGAGATACTAAATGCATATTTCACAAGTTTTTACTGTGATGAAAGAAATGGAGGCTCAGGAACTCGGGGAAATAAATTTGATACCTTGAAAACAGTCATGATGTGGAGATGCCAATGTTGGACTGAGGTAGACAAAGTTAGAAGTCATACGACACCAGGTTATAGTTAAATGACACTTCATCTGATGAAGGAGCAACACTCCAAAAGCTTGTGATTTCAAATAAACCTGTTGGACTATAACCTGGTGTCGTGTGACTTCCGACTTTGAAAACAGTCCACATTACAGAAGAGAAAGTGCTGGAGGTCTTAAAAAACACAAAGTAGGATAAATCTCCCAGACCTGATAAAGTGTATCCCAGGTCGTTGTGGTAAGTTAGGGAAGAAATTGCGGGGCCCCTAGCAGAGACATTTGTATCATCTACAGCAATGGGTGAGGTGCTGGACGATTGGAGGGTGGCTAATGTTGTGCCTTTATTTAAGAAAGGCTGTAAGGAGAAGTTTAGGAACTACAGACCTGTGAGGCCTATATTAGTGGTGAGTAAGTTGCTGGGTTGGATTCTAAGAGATAGGATTCACATGCATTTGGATAAGGAAGGACTGGTTAGGGTTAGTCAGCATGGCTTTGTGGGAAATCATGTCTCACTAACTTATTGAGTTTTCCGAGGAGGTAACCAAAAAGATTGATGAGGACAGAACGTTAGACGTCATCTACATAGACTTTAGTAAAGCCTTTGACAAGGTTTCATGTGGTAGATTAAAGTTAGATCACATGGGATTCAGCCAATCGGATACAAAATTGGCTTGATGGTAGGAGACCGAGGGTGGTAGTGGAGGGTTGTTTTTTGGACTAGAGGCATATGACCAGCAGTGTTCTGTAGGGATCACTGCTGAGCATGCTTTTGTTTGTCACTTATATAAAAAATCTGGATGAGAATTTAGGAGGCGTGGTTAGTAAGTTTGCAGGTGACACCAAATTTGGTGGTATGGTCAACAGCAACTAAGGTTATCTAAAATCACCAAGGGATCTTGATCAATTGGTCCAATGGGCTAGAGAGTGGTAGATGGAGTTTAATTTGGATAAATGCGAGTTATTGCATTTTGATGAAACAAACAAGGGCGGGACTTATACAGTTAATGGTAGGGTCCTGGGTGTGTTGTCGAACAGAGAGACCTAGTGGTTCAGGTACATAGTCTTTGAAAGCTGCATTACAGGTAGATAGGGTGGTTAAGAAGGCATTTAGCCCTCTTGCTGTCATTTCTCAGACCATTGAGTATAGGAGTTGGGATGTCATGTTGAGGTTGTGCAAGAAGATGGTAGGGCCATTTTAGAGTACTGTGTACAATTCTGGTCATCTTGCTATAAGAAGTATATTATTAAAATGGAGAGAGTTCAGATAAGATTTACCAGGTTATTGCTGGGTCCAGGGGTTTTGAGTTATATGGATAGGCTGGGACGACTTCTTCATTGGAGCGTAGGAGGTTGAGGAGTGACTTTATAGAGGGTTATAATATCATGTGGGGCATAGATAAGGTGAATAGCAAAAGCCTTATCCCTAACGTGGGTGAGTTCAAAACTAGGGGGCATATTTTTAAGGTGAGGGGGAAAGATTTAAAAGGGATCGGAGGGGCAACTTTTTATTGCACTTGGAAGTTGGTTCGTATGTGGAATGAACTGCCAGAAGAAGTGGTAGATGCAGGTACAGTTACAATATTTCAAAGACATTTGGATAGGTACATGAATAGGATAGGAGAGTTTTAGAGGAATATGGGCCAAATGCAGGCATGTAGGACTAGTTTAGGGAAACTTGGTTAGTATTGACGAGTTGGACTGAAGGGTCTGAATACCATGTTGTATGACTCCATGACTCCATCTCAATCTCTTATGGTACAAAAATTGAATCTATGATAGTTTCATGTTTATTAATTAGGCCTTTTGGTTTTTTTCCCCCCAATAAAGAACTGTAAATACTTCATAGAACATTTCTTTCTCCCGATGTTTGCATCATACAGCCTGTTTAGTGACAGCATGGCTAATATAGGAATTGGTTCCCCTTGAGCCAATCGATTGATTTAAACTAACTACTTTAATGCACTCTAACTCGAGCACAAGAAAATAAAACAAAGACAACCATACAGCAATGGCACAGTAAAACATCCAAGACCTTCACAGAAGCAAAATGAAACCAAGTAGAGACTGAGCCACAAAGAGATCTTCAACCAATACCTACAGGCTTGGTTAAAGAGACAGATTTTATGCAGTACTTTAAAAAGAGAAGAAAGAGGTAGAGAGATTTTGGGAGGAAATTCAAAGACGGTACCACTGTTGAAGAACAGGGATGGGCAAGAGGCCAAAACTAGAGAAATGCAAAGATCTCGGACAAGGGTTGTAGGCCTGGAGGAGGTCACCAAGAGTGACGTTTCCATTTTTCACAGCATTTATCCTTACTGGATTGTTGAAAGTTTATTATACTTTAGGATTTGAGTTTTAAAATAGAGGCAGATCGATGTAGTCTATACTGTGAAGGTAATTTTTTTTGGAAAAAAGATCAGAAAGTTTTTGTAACACTGTATTTGGAACAGCGACTCAATACATCAATTTCAAGAAATCATACAACTGCAGTTAAGTGCCCAGGAGAACTCCAGCAGTGTTAATGGATAGAATGTTTATATTGTTGAGTTTCCAACAGACCAGTAATCTATTAGTTTAGAGATAGTAGGAACTGCAGATGCTGGAGAATCAGAGACAACAAGGTGCAGGGCTGGATGAACACAGCAGGCCAAGCAGCATCATAGGAGCAGAGAGGCTGACGTTTCGGGCCTAGACCCTTCATCAGAAAAGGGGGAGGGGAAGGGGGTTTTGAAATAAATAGGGAGAGAGTGGGAGGCGGATAGAAGAGGGATAGAGGAGAGGATAGGTGGAGAGGAAACAAACAGGTCGAAGAGGCGGGGATGGAGCCAGTAAAGGTGAGTGTAGGTAGGGAGTTAGGAAGGGGATAGGTCAGTCCAGGGAGGACAGACAGGTCAAGGGGGCAGGATGAGGTTGGTCAGTAGGAGATGGAGGTGCGGCTTGAGGTGGGAGGAGGGGATAGGTGGGAGGAAGAACAGGTGAGGGAGGCAGGGACGAGCTGGACTGGTTTTGGGATGCGGTAGGGGGAGGGGAGATTTTGAAACTTGTGAAATCCACATTGATACCATTGGGCTGCAGGGTTCCCACACATCCCTCACACCCCGTCCACGCAATAAGAACCAAAAAAGAATCCCCCTCTAGTATTCTAGGTAGCTGTGGGAGTCGGTGGGCTTGAAATGAATATCGGTTTCTAGGTGGTTGCCCAATATGG
>NW_025969224.1:13655-16410 GCF_021869965.1 Rhincodon typus
ACTCCCACAGCTACCTAGAATACTCCTCCTCCCACCCACCTTCCTGCAAAAATGCTATCCCCTATTCCCAATTCCTTCGCCTCCGCCGCATCTGCTCCCAGGATGAGGCATTCCACTCCCGTACATCTCAGTTGTCCTCGTTTTTCAAGGACCGTAACTTCCCCTCCTCGGTGGTCGAGAACGCCCTCAACCGTGTCTCCCACATCTCCCGCACCTCATCCCTCACACCCCGTCCACGCAATAAAAACCAAAAAAGAATCCCCCTCGTCCTCACGTACCACCCCACCAACCTCCGGATCCAACGCATCATCCTCCGACACTTCCGCCATCTGCAATCCGACCCCACCACCAAAGACATCTTTCCCTCCCCACCCTTATCTGCTTTCCGGAGGGACAACTCTCTCCGTGACTCCCTTGTCCGCTCCACACTCCCCTCCAGCTCCACCACACCCGGCACTTTTCCCTGCAACCGCAGGAAGTGCTACACCTGCCCCCATACCTCCTCCCTCACCCCCATCCCAGGCCCCAAGAAGACTTTCCACATCAAGCAGATGTTCACCTGCACATCTGCCAATGTGGTATACTGCATCCGCTGTACCCGGTGTGGCTTCCTCTACATCGGGGAAACCAAGCGGAGACTCGGGGACCGCTTTGCAGAACACCTACGCTCGGTTCGCAACAAACAACTGCACCTCCCAGTCGCGAACCATTTCAACTCCCCCTCCCATTCCTCAGACGACATGTCCATCCTGGGCCTCCTGCAGTGCCACAACGATGCCACCCGAAGGTTGCAGGAACAGCAACTCATATTCCGCTTGGGAACCCTGCAGCCCAATGGTATCAATGTGGATTTCACAAGTTTCAAAATCTCCCCTCCCCCTACCGCATCCCAAAACCAGTCCAGCTCGTCCCTGCCTCCCTAACCTGTTCTTCCTCCCACCTATCCCCTCCTCCCACCTCAAGCCGCACCTCCATCTCCTACCGACCAACCTCATCCTGCCCCCTTGACCTGTCCGTCCTCCCTGGACTGACCTATCCCCTTCCTAACTCCCTACCTACACTCACCTTTACTGGCTCCATCCCCGCCTCTTCGACCTGTTTGTTTCCTCTCCACCTATCCTCTCCTATCCGCCTCCCACTCTCTCCCTATTTATTTCAAAACCCCCTTCCCCTCCCCCTTTTCTGATGAAGGGTCTAGGCCCGAAACGTCAGCCTCTCTGCTCCTATGATGCTGCTTGGCCTGCTGTGTTCATCCAGCCCTGCACCTTGTTGTCTCATCTATTAGTTTAGTTTTGACTTCAGAACAGAAAGCTCATGTTTTCAGTTCAATAGAACCAAGAGTTCAGTTTTGAAGGCAAAACAATTTCTCCTATTTCAGATGAACCAGGCATGCTTGCCAAAGCTCTGTAGTTTGTACAGCTTCCAAGCCAGGAGAGTTTGGATATAGATCTTCAAGTTGTTAGATATGAAAAGGTTTAAGACATCAGATTATGGACCAGAAGGGACTTGTAAAAATGTCTCTGCAATCCAAGGGAAGGAAACTATAAAGAGCCAGTTGAATAAAAGCTTAAAGAAGTCAGATAGGAGTGAAATTTCTCTGGAATTCATTCTTTGTTAGGCTGTTTGTATTAAGATTTTTCTGTTTTGTTTTGTAGACTCAAATGAATATGCTTCTGTGACTAACCACCACAATAACCAATTGCAAAAATGAAATACCTGATCAATCGAACCTGGTTTCATTCAGGGATACGACATGTCCAGTATTACCATCAGTTGGATCATTACATTAAGTAAGGCTACAATTTTTCTGTCACATATTCACCAGCAACTAAGTTACATTGGCCAAGAGTACCAACAAGATTTGGGGAGACACAGTCTATAAATTCATATTGTGGCTAGATTCAAATCAATTCCTAAAGCTACAAGGATAACGTGTTTTACAATTTTGCCTCTTCTTTGAATAGTAGTCACGCATGGGAAAATATTGATTTTTTTGCGTAGAAGCTTACCTTTGTATCGGATCATCAGTTGATTAACATTCAGATGCTGGTCTGGGATGCTGTCCTTGATTGACGATTGATCTTGCAGGTGTAAAGATCTTAGCTGTTCCTCAAATGAGTCTAACAACTTTCTGTTGTTTTCACCTTTAGCTCCCCAGAGTTCAGCATACTGGTTCGGCTTTCCAGTCCGTGCATAGGGGCTTTTATCTTCCAAAACATATCTGGAATAACAATGCGGAAGTTTACATCAGAGAATTGGTCATCACAGACATTTTGAACTTTTCCCAGAAAATGAAATCAATGCCAACCCTCCCCACCAAAATACGTTTCCACTTGTCCAATTCCAAGGGTTTAAAATTTCATTACCAAAATACTGTGGAAAAAATGGTGGTTTGGAAACTTAATTTTTTTTGTGAAGGATTTAAAACTTATTAAACTACAAACAGTCCAAAGTCTATTTACTGTCTATGCTATATTGGAAAGGTTTCTGTTACAACAGAGTCTGCTTAATATCGCTGTATTAATCCTTACTTAAACCAGAACTATGACAGCAGAGTTTGTGATTACATCTCAAGTGGTCCAGCTGGGATGAAGAAACCATCATGGGAAGACATGTAGATGGGTTAATATGCAATGTTAGTGAGCAGTTATTTGTCAGACATAATGAAATGTAATCCTCTTTTTTTCTACAAAATCAATGTCCTTAATTTGATAGTTTGAGGCAAGTATACTGCCAATCTGAGCTGCCCAACAGA
>NW_025969225.1:0-1114 GCF_021869965.1 Rhincodon typus
AGATCTTGTTGCACTTGAGCATGGACTCCTTCAGCATCTGAGAAGCTGAAAATGGTCTTAAACATTGTGCAATTATTGACAAACATACCCAGCTCTGACCTTATGGTGGAGGGAAGGTCATTGATGAAGCAGCTAAATTTGGTTGGACCTAGGACATTACCTTGAGGAACTGCTGCAGAGATGTCCTGGAGATGAGCTGTCTGGCCTACAGCAACCACGACCATCTTCCTATCTGCTAGGTATGACTCCAACCAGCAGAGAGTTTGCCTCCAATGGTGCGCATTGATTCCAGTTTTGCTGGGGCTCCTTGATGCCACACTCGGTCGAATACAGCCTTGATATCAAGGGCTGTCACTTTCACCTCACCTCCGGAATTCAGCTCTTTTGTCCATGTTTGAACCAAGGCTGTAATGAGGTCAGGAGCTGAGTGGCCCTGGTGGAACCCAAACTGGGCGTCACTGAGCAGGTTATTGCTGAACTGGTGCTGCTTGATAGCACTGTTAGTGACACCTTCCATCACATTACTGACGATCAAGAATAGATTGAGAGGATGGGAATTGGCCGGGTTGGATTTGTCCTGCTTTTTATGTACAGGACTTACCTGGGCAATTTGCCACATTGTCAGGTCAATGTCAGTGTTCCACTATAACTGCAACACAGACGTCTGTCCTATGGGAGGCTGTGGTGTAGTGGGTAATGCCATTGGATAGGAATGCAGAGGCCCAGGCAAATGGTCTGGGGTCATCAGTTCAATTCGCAGCATAGTGATCACTGGAATTGAGGTTTACCGTTGGATAGCATGACTGAGATGATCATCTCAAGTGAACTCCAGACCATGTGGTTCCTGTGACCTGCCCCCATTCAGTTTAAGAGCACTTAGGGATGGCCAACTGCTGCAAGCGTCATCTGCACTGCCCATGTCCCACAAAAGAATAAAGGAGGAAGCAATGATTGTGTAATTATGGAACACACTCTGAGCTCGAGCATCAACGTTTTTCTCCGTATTTTCGGCCGAGTTGTTGTTCTTAGCTCCCTACCGGTTTCATTTGCTGCTTTTTTGTGTTTTTGGGATCCTTAAGGGGGAGGGGGAGCAGTCCCAAGTCGTGGTCCACAT
>NW_025969225.1:1214-1969 GCF_021869965.1 Rhincodon typus
AGAGTAGTAAGGGCGTGGAATGCCCTGCCTGCAAAAGTAGTAGACTCACCAACTTTAAGGGCATTTAAATGGTCATTGGATAAACATATGGATGATAATGGAATAGTTTAGGTTAGATGGGCTTCAGATTGGTTTCACAGGTTGGCGCAACATCGAGGGCCGAAGGGCCTGTACTGCGCTGTAATGTTCTATTTGCTCCTCTCTCCACAGACGCTGCAGAGGATTTCCACCACTACTTGTCCAACCTGAATGAATGTATTTTCCTTCTCTGCTAATCTTTTGCTTGTTCTATTTTAGCATCACTCCAATCTTCACCCTGTCGAGTGTGAGTGGCATCAACCTGGACATGCTGAAAGTATTTCTCAATGTGCTGCCACCACTAACTAACAGTAAGCAACAGGAGGAGCTCATGCAGCAACTGACTGAGTTTCAGGTAAATGGATCTGCCAAGGAGATCACCTGCCTCTGTCCTACACAAAAGGAGCAGCCATCATTTACGTAGTACCGTTTACAACCTCAACCTGTCCTCATACTGTTGTAATGCAGGAAACAGACATTTTGCATCCAGCTATCTCAAACAGTATTGATTCAATTATCTTATTGAATAGTGTCGGTTGAGGAACAAATATTGACCAGGATACTGGACACCTTCCAATAACACCTGGGGATCTTTCAAATAATGGATGTAAATGTGTCCCGTAGTGCTGACCCTCCGACGGTGCGGCGCTCCCCCCCGGCACTGGCCCTCCGACGGT
>NW_025969225.1:1979-16403 GCF_021869965.1 Rhincodon typus
CTCCGACGGTGCGGCGCTCCCCCCCGGCACTGGCCCTCCGACGGTGCAGCGCTCCCCCAGTAAATGCTCCCAAAGTTGATTTCCCTCTGCTTTGTCTTGTCAAACAGTGCCGTTTGTTGGTATAGAAGGGAATGGGCAGGAAACATATTTCAGATGGAGTTAGCCAGTTGTGAAGCAATGTTTCTTGTAAAGTTTGTGATCTCTTGTTCCTATATCTCTTCCAGGTTGATGAAATCTACTCTGTCCCTGATGTGGGGACAGTTGTTGGTGGGACCTTGTACAGGTAAGTATTAAAATGCTTTCAGTTCTGTGTCCAACTATATCCAGCTATCCCTCCGGGCCCTTCCATGTTCCACAGTCACTGTACCGTACTGTATCCAGCAGTCCCTCCTGGTCTTTTTCACATTCCACAGCCCCTGTGTGTGACTGTATCCAGCCATCCCTCCCATACAAAGATAGTACAGCACAGGATCAGGCCATTCGGCCCTCCAAGCCTGCGCCAACATATTTTGCCCTTCCATACTAAAACTGTCTTCACTTATAGGATCCATATCTCTCTGTTCCCTTCCTATTCATGTATTCGTCCAGTGCTTCTTGAATGCTGCTGTTGTGTCTACTTCAACTATTTCCTCTGGCAACATGTTCAGGGCACTTGCCACCCTTTGTGAAAAGCTGCCTCTCACGTGTTTTAAACTATTTCTGCACCCCCCCCACTCTTGAACTTGTGTCCCTGTAATTTATCCCTCCACTGGGAAAGAGCCACAAAATTTATAAACCTCTGTCAGGTCGCCCCTCAACCTCCTGCATTCCAGTGAAAACAAACCAGTCTATCCAACGTTTCTTCACGGCTAAAATCCCCCATACCAGGCAACATCCTGGTAAACCTTTTCTGTACCCTCTCCAAAGCATCCACATCCGTCTGGTAGTGTGATGACGACAACTGTACGCAATATTCCAAGTGTGGCCTAACTAAAATTCTGTAAAGCAGCAGCATAACCTGCCTATCCTTACACTCAAGGGGTTCCAATGAAGGCGAGCATGCCATAAGCCTTTTTCACTACCTTATCTACCTGTGCTGCCACTTTCAGTGATCTGTGGACCTGCGCACCCAGATCCCTCTGCATATCTATACCCCTAAGGGTCATGCCATTCATTGTGTAATTTCCACTGGTACTTGACCTTCCAAAATGCATCACCTTATCCTAGTCCCTTTCACGTTCCGCAGCTGCTGGAGTTTTAGATTGTGGGAGAGCTAATCGCTCAGGTGGTCTACAACTGATGCTGTATGATTGAAGCCAGAACTTGCTGAGAATGGGTTTTGTACAAGTTGTCCAGTTTTCACAGGCTGATAGAATGTTTGCCTTTATTGCGATTGGTGGAATATAAGAGGAGCAGGGCAACTTGACCAGTTCTACAAGCTGTTGCTCCAAACACAGTAGGAGCACTGCATTCAGTTGAACTCACTGCATTTCAGGGAAGCTGGAAGGAACCTTTTGAGGATTCAGCACAGAATGAGGTTGGGGAGGACTGAAAGGGGCAAGACAGGAGGGCACGTGGCACAGACCAGATTTGAAATGGCCTGACTTGAAAAGATTGAGGCGTGGGAGATTGCTTTCATCATTGTAAACAATTTAATTCATTTAACAGGGAGAATGCAGAGGAGCGACTTCCTCTGGTTGTGGGGGTGAGGAGTTTGAACAAGTGGGCAGCAGCTTAATGTTGAAGCTGGGCCTTTTGGGAGGATGTCAGAAACACATCTTCACACAGGAATGGGAATCTGGACCCTCTGTCCCCAAGCTGTAGTGGTTGGCGAGAAATTGGAGCTTTGAAAGCCAAGCTGAATGCCCTCAGATCCCTCGATGGGTGGGTAAGGAGCTGGTTGAAATCACCCCTCGCCCCTCTCCCTGTTTGTTTTGACCGACAGTTCCTCAAGGCTATGGTTTTCTCTCTGTTTCTCTTTCTCTCTCTCACCCAGTGGCATTTGCAGAGAAGGTGAGCAGCTGGTTGTGGGCCCCACAGACAATGGCAAGTTCCTGCCTCTGAAAGTGTGCAGCATCCAGCGAAACCGTTCTGCCTGTCGAGTGCTGAGAGCAGGACAAGCAGCCACTCTGGCCCTGGGCAACTTTGACAGAGCCCTTCTGCGCAAGGTGGGTATCTAGTTCAGCATTGGCCTAGCCTACTGTCTGTTTCTCAGGCAGTCCAGGGGCTCTGGTGCCACTACACTCATTATAAAGTCAGGCCCATTATCTTGACAAGCAGAGAGCTGAGTTGAAAGTTAGAATACAAGTTGTGTGGTGGGACAGGCTGGACGGACTGAATGGCCTCATGTTCCTCCAAGAAGCACTTGGTTGCAGTGACTCGATGTAAACTCCATTGATTCAGGATATTCTGGAGAGCACGGTCTCCACACTGTCCTGTAGAATGGGGATAATCAGTGCAGATTGTCTTCTGGAACTCCCAGCATTCCTACACGGCGGATAAGGCTTTGTACAAATGGAACCACCATCAGGACCTGAGAGCTGTTCAGTCGTCTTCACTTTCACTCAATCGAGATTGCGCACACTGCAATCTCTCAGGATTGCGCATGCTGTGGTCTGTCGGGATTGCGCACACTGCTGTGTGTACAGGCACTGTGGTTGGCTGGGCTTAATGATTCTAGAGAACATGATCAGTTTGGGTCAAAACTGTCTTGTCAGGAATGTTGTATATGAAGTGGTGGATTGTAACTAACTCTGTCTATGGCCCAGGGCATGGTAATGGTGAGTCTCGAGATGAACCCAACAGTCAGCTCCCTGTTTGAATCCGAGATTGTACTGCTTTTCCATGCAAAGACTTTCCGTAAGGGGTTCCAGGTGACGGTGCACGTTGGTAATGTACGGCAGACTGCCACTGTGGAACTAATCCATGGCAAGGTAAGTGACACTTCACCCACCATACCCAATAGCAAGATTCTCCACATCTCCCTGCCTCATTCAGCTCTTACTGTCAGCTTCCCCCACTCCTGTCCTCTCACTGAAGTCTGATTGGAGTTGCTTGTTTCAGGAGGATTTGAGAACAGGGGAGAAAGCTGTTGTCCGTTTCCGTTTTATTAAACATCCGGAGTACCTGAAAGTGGGAGCCAAGCTGCTCTTCCGGGAAGGAGTGACGAAAGGGATTGGTCACGTGACGAAAGTTCTAGCTGAGCTGAAGTGCTGAGTGTCTGTGTACTGGAGAACACAGTTCCCTGGAATCATCTCACAAGGCAACGTCAGTGAACCCAAGACTGACTTCAGCAGCAAGAGTCGGTCCCATTCAAACACAATGTTTAACTGTGTCTCTGACTCAGCTTTGAGGCAACCCCAGTATCTCCAACCCAATTAAAGATCAAAGCACCCTTTACTATGTGTCCTTGCTGGAAGATTTCTTGTCCCTGCTTTCTCAATCCAACTTTCTCTCACTCTACACCTCATATCCATCTGCTAATTTATCACTTGTGCTGCCTGCCGAAGCTGCACATCAGATCATACCTGGGAGCTTTGTGCGATGCTCCTGTCTGCTTCCTCTGGAGTTTTAGGCTGGAGTATTGCGTTGTGGAACGTGTTCAATGAGGCCTTTTTCACAGCCTTGAATTCAGCATTGATTGGCAAAGCTAGACATCTCAATGGTGTTCTGCCAAAGTAACACTGTCTGGTAACAGCAGAGTCCTCAATAGCACAGAGGGAGCTTTACTCAGTATCTTATGCTGTGCTGACCCTGCCCTGGGAGTGTTTTGATGGGGGCAGTAAAGAGGGAGCTTTAGTCTGTATTTAACCCTGTATTGTCCCATTCCTGGGTGTATTTGATGGAGACAGAATAGGGGGAACGTTACTCTGTATTTAACCCTGTGCTGTCCCAATCCTGGGAGTATTTGATGGGGGCAGTATGGAGGAAGCTTTACTCTGTATCTGACCCTGTGCTGTCCCTGTCCTGGGAGGATTTGATGGGGACAGGGTAGAGAGAGCCTTACTCTGTATCCAACTCTGTGCTGGGACAGTCTTTTCTGGGTGGGTATTGAGGATTGGGTCACCCTTTGCAAGGGGCTGTTGGAGAATAAAACCCAGGTAAAGATAGCAACAGGAGGGGCGAGGAGAACAAAGGGGACCTCTCTTTAGTTTGTCCTGCACCCAGTGCTGTGCAGTAGGTCTGCTGTTGGTTTTTAGGGGGGTGTTCTGCAGCTGGGGGCATGACTTCACTTTTACTGAGTCCAGTCAGTGCCTTCTAATGGTAGATGTTAGTTTTCATGTGTGATATAGGTCAGTTCATGTATATTGTGTTTCTGTATATAACAACAGATGTACAGAGAAATTTGTTTTAAATAAAATTTTAATTCACTGTTTCTCTAATGTTTCTTACTTTGGGGGAGGCAATGACCTAGTGTTATCACTAGACTGTTAATCCAGAAACCCTGGGAATGTTCTGGGGACAGAGGTTTTCAAAATCCTGAGTGGGCTGGATAGAGTTAGTAGGGAGAAACTTTTCCCACTCCTAAAAGAACAGATCTAGCAACTCAAAACTGGGCAGACCTGCCACATCCAGTTGTGAATGGTGGTGGGACGATTAAACAACTCACTAGAGGAGGAGGCTCCTCAAGTATCCCCATCCTCAATGACGAATGGGCCCAGCACATCAGTGCAAAAGGTAAGACTGAAGCTTTTGCAGCAATCTTCAGCCAGAAGTGTCGAGTCGATGATCCATCTCTGCGGCCTTTAGTGGTCCCCAGCATTACAGATGCTAGTATTCAGTGAATTTGATTCACTCCACATGATATCGAAAAAGAGTTGGAGACACTGGATGCTGCAAAAGCTACTGACCTTGACAACATTCCGGCAATAGTACTGAAGACTTGTGCTGTAAAATTTCTGCTTCCCCTGGCCAAGCTATTCCAGTACAGTTACAACACTGTTATCTACCCGACAATGTGGAAAATTGCCCAGGTAGGTCCTGTATGTAAAAAGCAGGACAAATCCAAAACAGCTAATTCCACACACACACACCCCATCAGTCTACTCTCAATCATCAGTAAAGTGATGGATGGTGTCACTAACATTGCTATCAAACAGCTCAGTGATGCCCAGTTTGGGTTCCACCAGGGCCACTCAGCTCCTGACCTCATTACAGCCTTGGTTCAAACATGGACAAAAGAGCTGAATTCCAGAGGTGAGGTGAGAGTGACAGTCCTTGATATCAAGGCTGCATTCGACCGAGTGTGGCATCACAGAGCCCCAGCAAAACTGGAATCAATGGGTATCAGGGGCAAACTCTCCGGTGGTTGGAGTCATACCTGACCCATAGGAAGATGGCTGTGGTTTTGGAAGTCCGTCATCTCAGCTCCAGGACATCTCTGCAGGAGTTCCTCAGGGTAGTGTCCTTGACCCAACCATCTTCAGCTGCTCCACCAATGACCTTCCCTCCATCATAAGGTCAGAAGTGGGAATGTTTACTGATGATTGTGCAATGTTCAGCACCATTCGTGACTCCTCAGGTACTGAAGCAGTTCCTGTCCAAATGTGACATGTCTTGGACAATATCCAGGCTTGGGCTGACAAGTGGCAAATCATATTTGGGCAATAGTTCATTTCTGAAGAAGGGTCTAGGCCCGAAACGTCAGCCTTCCTGCTCCTCTGATGCTGCTTGGCCTGCTATGTTCATCCAGCTCTACACCTTGGTATCTGGGCAACACTAATGTCAGGCTATTGCCATCACCAAATAAAGACAATCTCACCACTGCCCTCGACATTCAATGGTGTTGCCATCACTGAATCCCCACTATCAGCATCCTGGGGGTTATCATTGACCAGAAACTCAACTGGACTCACCACATAAACACAGTGGCTACAAGAGTAGGTCAGAAGCTGGGAATACTGTGGTGAGTAACTCACCTGACTTCTCAAAGCCTGTCCACCATCTACAAGGCACAGGGCAGGAGTGTGATGGAATACTCCCCACTTTCCTGGATGGATGCAGCTCCAACAACACTCAAGAAGCTTGACACCATCCAGGACAAAGCAGCCCGTTTGATTGGCACCATATCTACAAGCATCCACTCCCTCCACCACCACCACTCAGTAGCAGCAGTGTGTACTATCTACAAGATGCATTGCAGAAATTCACCAAAGATCCTCAGACAGCCCCTTCCAAATCCATGAACATTGCCATCTAGAAGGGCAAGTGCAGCAGATATATAGGAACACCACCACTTTCAAGTTCCCCTCCACGCCACTCACCATCCTGACTTGGAAATATACCACCGTTCCTTCACTGTAGTAAAACTCCTGGAAGTCCCTCACTAATGACATTGAGGGTCAACCCACAGCAGGTAAACTGCAGTGGTTCAAGAAGGCAGCTCACTACCACCATCTTCTCAAAGGCACTAGGGGGTGGATAATAAATGATGGCCAGTGAATCCCACATCCCACAAATGAATAAATAAAAAATCTTTAAAACTTACCCACCACTGATGTCAGGCTCACTGGTCTATAGCTCCCTGGCTTTTCCTTACCACCTTTCTTACATAATGGCATCACATTAGCCAGCATCCAGTCTTCTCGCTCTTCACCTGTGGCTATCGATGATATAAATATCTCAGCAATCACTTCCCTAGCTTCCCACAGAGTTCTAGGGTTCACCTGACCATGTCCCAGGAATTTGTATGTGTTTTAAGACAAGCACGACCTCCTCAAAGAATACGAAGATAGCAGGAAAGAGGATTAGGTAGGCTAAAAAGGTCCATGAAATGTCTTGGGATAACAGGATTGAGGAAAGTCCCAATGCATTTTATATGTATATAAGGAATCAGAAGGGGAAAGGGTAGATCCACTCAAGGACGAAGGAGGGAATTTGTGCGTGGTGCCACAGGATGTGGGAGAGGTTCTTAGTGAATACTTTGCATTGGTATTCACAAAGGAGAAGGACATGGTGGATGGGTAATGAATCTTGGGAGTGGTATGTTGACCTTTTAAGGGCATCTCAATATAAAAAAGAAAGTATTAGGTGTTTTGAAAAGCATTAAGGTAGGCAAGTCCCCAGGACCTGATGGGATCTATCCCAAAATGCTGTGGGAGATGAGGGAGTAAATTGCCAAGGCCTTGTATGAAATCTTTGTATCCTCTTAAGTCACAGGCAAGGTCCAAGAGGACTGGAGATTAGCCAATGTTGTCCTTTGTTTAAGGAACAGCGATAATCTGTCAAATTACAGGACAGTGAGCCTCACATCAATGGCTAGGAAATTATTGGAGCAGATTCTTAGGGATAGGACTTACTCACATTTGGAAACAAAAATTGGAAGGTTGTGTCTCTCAAACTTCATTGAGATTTTTGCAACAGGATATAGATTGACTGGAGACTTGGGTGGAGAAATGGCAGATGGAATTTAATCCAGAAAATACAAGGTGATGCATTTTGGGAGATCTCATGCAGAAGGGAAAAATACAGTAAATGGAAGAACATTTAGTAGCATCAACATACAGAGGGATCTAGGCATACAGGTCCATAGTTCCCTGAAAGCGGCAATACGAGTGGATAAGGTGATCAAGAAGACACAGGGCACGCGTGCCTTCATCAGTCGGGGCATAGAGTATAAAAATTGGTAAAATATGTTACATCTGTATAAAGCTTTAGTGTTATAAAGCAGAGGTTGAGCCCCACTGAGAACTAAAGCTGAAACACCCAAAGAGGAGCACCTCACCCCATAATCTGTAGGAGTGTGAAAAGTGGTGTAACCTGCCCTTCAGGAACTTCTAGTGGTTAAATAAAATAAATCCCTGAAACTCTCTTTACAATCAACAGGTACCAATTTTATTTATCTAACACTTAACAGTGAACAAATTAACTAAATTATTAACAAACCAAATAAACCCCTTCTAACTACTGACCATTCCCGAATAAAACAAGATTCTAATGGTATGCTGTTCCAACAAATACAAGTCCCACTTATATTTAAAAAAGAATTTAGTCTCTCGAAAATTACAATCAGGTTTCATGTCTTCCGGAATCCTTGGTGCCTTCTCCGTCAATTCTTCTGACAGGAATATTCACTACTTGTGCCATGGGTATGTTTGCTCTTTAGATGGTGTTATTTCTAAGACATAGAGGAGCCTGTGAGAGTCAGCGATTCTCTCCTAAGGGTTGATGGCTGTCAACTCTGGCAGATGGCAGTTAGCTCTATCTGTCTTTGCCCAGCTACCCTTTCTTTCATACCCTTGATGACATATCAATTTCTTGGGGCAGCACGATAGCTCAGTGGTTAGCACTGCTGCTTCACAGCACCAGGGATCCAGGTTTGATTTCAGCCTCGGGAAACTGCCTGTGTAGAGTTTGCACCTTCTCCCGTGTCAGTGTGGGTTTCCTCCAGGTGCACTGGTTTCACCCACAGTCCAAAGATGTGCAGGTTAGGTGGATTGGCCATGATAAATTACCCACAGTGTTTACAGGATGTGTAGGTTAGGTGCATCAGCCATGGGAAATGCAGGATTAGGCAGACGGGTCTGGGTGGGATGCTCTTTGGAGGGTCGGTGTGGTCTGTTCCCACACTGTAGGGATTCAATAGGATTGATGCAATAGGATTGGTCTCATGTTGTCAAAACCATAAGATTTAAATTTAATTGGTTTCAGTATCTAAGTGCCTGGTTCAAATTGATTGGCTAAATTCAAAAACTTGTTGTCTTGGTAATAAGAGTGCTGTTTGGCCTGCTAACTATACAGCCTTTTGATATAAATGTTTCAAATCAGGTGTTCTCTGTGAACTTTCAAACTTTCAAGCTGCTGTTCATAGATATATTTATAAGCATAAAAAACACGTAGTCTTTTAAAGGGACCACACAATGCTTTCCCTCCTAGCATTTTACAAACACTAAATTCTAACCTCCTGCATCCTAATCCACAAGTACTGAACCCAATTTTGCATTACCATCCCCTTAAGAAAAAATGAACCATCATTATGAAAAGATGTATTCATTTCTTTTCTCTTTTAAAACTTAACTCCAATATATTACTAGATCCATAGCTCTTTAATCTAGAGTTACACATTTCATACTAATTCTATATATATAACATTGAACACTATCATTTCTCTTTTATATAAGCATTTTTCTTTTAAACTCGTGATAAAGCATCCACAATATTTTCACAACCTGCAACATGTACAATGTGTAAATGAAATTCTTGTAACATGTGACTGCAATGAAATAATCTGGTGTTCTTGTCCTTACATCTTTTCAGAAATGTCAAAGGATTGTGATCAGTGTACACAATCATCTCTGATGCATTGTTTGCAATGTAAACATTAAAATGTTGTAAGGCCATTACCAAACTCAATAACTCTTTTTCAATGGTTGAATTCTTTTTCCCTCTGGTGGATATTGAGTTTGTTAAAAAATAACCAATTAGCCTTTCACATCCACAATTATCGTCCTGTAAAAGCACAGCTCAAACACTACATTGCTGCATCAATAGCAACATTGAAGGGTTTCAAAAAATTTGGTGTGGCTAAAACTGGTGCAGTGGTTAACACTGCTTTTAAATTCTCGAATGCCTCCTGGCATTGTTCTATTCATCGAAATTTCATGTTTTTTTTAACAAATCCATCAGCAATGCCACCACGCTACTGAAGTCTGGTGCAAATTTCCTGTAGAATCTGCTCAATCCTAAAAAGCATAGCACTTCGTTCTTCAAGGATAGTCTTGGAAATTCCCCGATGGTCTTTGTCTTCACGTTCCTTGGTATCATCTATCCGTATCCGATGTTGTGCCCTAAGAATATCATTTTTGCCTTCACATATTCTACTTTTGCCAAGTTTATGACCAACTTTGCCTTCCATCGTCTCTCAAAGAGCTCTGCCAAATGTTCCATGTGATCTTTCCATGAATGACTAAAGATCACTAAGACATCTATGTAGACGGCACAATTAGTCAATCCTGCCTCAAATCTGTTCATATGCCTTTGAAAAGTGGTTGATGCATTTTTCATTCCAAAGGGCATTACTATAAATTGGTACAGCCCATTTGGGGTTACAAACGCAGAAACTTCTTTTGCTCTCTCTCACAAAGGTACTTGCCAGTAACCATGGAGTAAGTCCAATTTTGTAGTGGTTTGTCCTACTTTTTCTGCACAGTCCTCCAGCCTTGGAATTGGGTATGAGTCAGATTTGATCACAGCATTGACCTTCCGATAATCTATGCAGAATTGTTGAGTACCATCAGGTTTGGGAACCAACATGATCAGCAAACACCACTCACTTTGACTCATCTCTATGATGTCTTCTTGGAGCATCGCTTCCACTTCCTTCTGAACCTGCTGTAAGAGGATTAAGCCTGTAGGGGTGTTGTTTTTATTGGAACAGCATTCCCTACATCAACCTCAAGTAGTATGGTGTTAGTCCTCCCCATTCTATTTCTACATATGTCCCCAACAACAAGCAACCAAAATAAAATAGATTTTCCACTTCTCACTTAAGTTTTAATTAAAAATATTGGACACTAAATCCCCAAGTCTATTTAAATCTGCTGGGACCTTTCATATCCTAAATCTGTTCAGATCTGTCCATTTCTGTGCAGATCAATTCAAATCTTCCCTGATCCATTCAAATCCTGGACATGAGCCCCCAGTCTGTTATAAAGTGGAGGTTGACCCCCCTCTCAGAACTAAAGCCGAAACACCCAAAGAGCAGAACCTCACCCCATAATCTGTAGAAGTAGTGTGAAAAGTGGTGTAATCTGCCCTTCAGCAACTTCTAGTGGTTAAATAAAATAAATCCCTGAAACTCACTTTACAATCAACAGGTACCAATTTATGTATCTAACTCTAACAGTGAACAAAGTTACTGAACTATTAACAAACCAAATGGGTGGCTCAGTGGTTAGCACTGCTGCCTCACTGCACCAGGAACCCTGGTTCAATTCCACCCTCGGGCATCTGTCTGTGTGGAGTTTGCACATTCTCCCTGTGCCTGCGTGGGTTTCCTCTGGGTGCTCCAGTTTCTTCCCACATTCCAAAGATGTGCAGGTTAGGGTGGATTGGCCATGCTAAATTGTCCAGGGCTGTGGAGATTAGTTGGGTTATAGGGGGATGGGTCTGGATGGGATGCTCTGTGGGTCAGTGTGGACTTGTTGGGCCAAAGGGCCTGTTTCCACGCTGTATGGATTCAAATAAACTCCTTCTAACTACTGACTATTCCCAAATAAAACAAGATTCTAATGATACAAGTTCTACTTACATAAAAAATATAGAGTTGAGTCTCTCAAAAATTACAGTCAGGTTATGTGTCTTCTGGAATGTCAGTGCCTTCTCCATTGATAATTCTGACAGGAATATTCACTACTTGGGCCATGGGTATGCTTGTTTTTTTTGATGGTGCTTTCTCTAAGACATAGAGGAGTCTGTGAGAGTCAGCAATTCTGTCTGAGAGTTGATAACAGTTAACTCTGGCAGATGGCAGTTAGCTCTCCCTGTCTTTGCCTCGCTGCCCCTTTAACATCCTTGATGACATATCAATTTCTTATAATAGGATTGGTCCTATGTTGTCAAAACCATCAGATTTAAATTTAATTGGTTTGGCTATCTGAGTGCCTGGTTCAAACTGATCGGCTAAATTCAAAAACTTGTTGTCTTCATAAAAACTGCTGCTTGGCCTGATAACTGTGTGGCCTTTTGAAACAAGTGTTTCAATTCGGGTGCTCTCTGTGTACTTGCAAACTTTCAAGCTGCTGCTCACAGACATTTTTTAAAATCTCCAAGCTTAATAAAAGCACATAATCTTTTAAAGGGACCATGCAATGCTTTCCCCCTAGCATTTTACAAACACCAAATTCTAACTTTCTGCCTCCCAATCCACAAGTACTGTACCCAACTTCACAACGTTAGGCCACATTTTGGAATATTGTGTATAGATCTGGGTAGCAAAATTGTTTTAAACAGGATGTTGCCTGGTTTGGAGGGTATTAGCTGTGAGGAGAGATTGGGCTAACTTGATTTGGTTTCACTTGAACTTCGAAGGATGAGTGGGACTTGATAGAAGCTTACAAAATAATGAGAGGCATGGATAGAATGGATAGAGTTTTGTTCCCAGGGTAGAAATGTCAATAACTAGGGGACACAAGGTTAAGGTAAAAGAGGGTAAGTTTTAAGGAGATGTGAGAGGCAATTTTTTTTTACATAGATGGTGGTGAATGCCTGGAATGCGCCAGAGGAGGTGGTGAAGGCAGATATAATAGCAAAATTTAAGGGGCACCTTGACAGATACATGAATAAACAGCAAATAGAGGGATATGGACTGCATTGAGGCAAAAGGGTTTTAAATTAGAAAAACAGCATGTATTAGCACAATCTTGGTGGGGTAAAGGACTGTTCTTTGATTTTAATCCCGAAAAAAAGTGAGATGGTGTGTTGTTATTCCTCTCAAAATACAAGGAGCAATTTCTTCACATGGAGCACCCAAACTGTGAAAATCTCTGTACTCTGTATCCCAACCTCCTTCTGAATGAGTTTACGCCACCATAACCACCACCCCCACCGAGGATGTTAGTCCTGTTCTCGTTCAGACTGTCCTCCTGGTTCAGGGTCAGAACGCCCATCTTGTACAGGACCCACCTTCCCCAGAAATGAACCCAGTGATCCGGAAATCTGAAACTCTCCCTCCTACACCTACTCATCAGCCACCCATTCATCCAATTTTATTCCTATACTCACTGGCACATGGTGTCAGGAGTAATTAGGACCTTGGAGGTCCTGCTGTTTAATCTGCCAACTAATCTCTTTGATTTCTGGTTGCAGGACCCTATCTCTGTTAATCTTACAAACAGATTTGTGTATCGGAATTGAAATTGTCACAATTGTGGTCTCTTTTTGACACATTCTCTGGATTCTTCACATGACCCACCACATCATTATAAATGATTAGAGAAAGAGGGCAGTACAGTGGTTAGCACTGCTGCCTCACAGCGCCAAGGACCCAGGTTCAATCCAAGCCTGTATGGAGTTTACACATTCTCTCCCTGCCTGTGCAGGTTTCCTCCAGGTGTTCCAGTTTCCTCCACAGTCCAAAGATGCGCAGGTAGGGGGTAGATTGGCTATGCTAAATTACCCCTAGTGTCCAAGGATGTGCAGGTTAGGTGAATTAACCATGGGAAATGCAGGGTTACAGGGATAGCAAAGGTGAGTAAATCTTGACAGAATGCTCTTTGGAGAGTCAGCGTGGACTTGTCGGGCTGTATGGTCTGCCTCCACACTGAAGCCCTCCTGTGGCATGGACAAACCAGTGAGGCAGCTCCCCTCCTATCTATCTGTCTCCAAACAACAAGCTTCAAACCCAAATCACCAATGCAGCAAAGAGATCAGCTTATCAACCGGTTATCAGGTTTCCTGAAGAAGGGTCTAGGCCCGAAACATCAGCTTTCCTGCTCCTCTGATGCTGCTTGGCCTGCTGTGTTCATCCAACTCTACACCTTGTTATCTCAGGTTAACAACAATTTTTGTTTGTAAAGGGGACAATGTGCACACACAAGCAGGTGATGTGACCCGTAGGTGGGAGAGGGAACTGACGGTGGAAAGAAAGCACTGATAATACGGCTCAGTAATATTTGGGATATTGTTTAGGGCTGCCTTTGTAAGCGCTGTTTAATATTACATCATGTAAACAAGAAAGTCAGTTTTTAAGATTGTTTTAAACAGCACTTCAGCCATGCTCTGTCTATCCCATGGACTCAGTGAAACCCCTTTGTCCCCACTCCCACCCCTCACATCACCTCCCATTTTCTCTCACACACACCACCGCCTCACGTCACACCCAGCCTCTCTCTCTGCAACTCCCCAGACCTACAGCAAAGGAGTGATTGTGTTGTTAGCTCTCCTCATCCTGTCTTTCTCAGGACAATGAGACAGGTATCCTTGGTGGGGGGGAGCAATTGTTTCTCTGAAACAGGTACATGGTAGAAATGATGAGGACACAACTGAGTAATGCAAACCATTTCAATTTGGTCACTACAGAATGACAATGAAAAAAGGGCTGGGATTTTAAAATTCAATTATGAGATCAGGTTTCAAAGTCAGGGTTTGTAATTCCTTGAGCATAGATTGAGAAGAGAGAACATAAAGCTGTTGAAAATGATTAACCTGCTGTGGGGGCTGCAGTCTAGAAGCAGAGCAGAATGGGAGAGAGAGTGTGAGCCTGGGAGGAGTGAAATCAGCAAAACGCCCAATTTACACAGAGGACGTGAAAAGTTGAGAAATCGCTCTCTGCCAAACCTCAGCACAAACAGCAGCTGATGCAATAACATGGGAACAGAGCCCATAGATGAAGCAAAGCCTGGTATTTAGCAGCATCAATAACAAACCACCCTGACAAGCTACAGGCAACAGAGTTGGTGGAGCTCTCTCTCTCTCTCTCTGTCAGGAAGGGGCTGCCTGCTCTCTCTC
>NW_025969226.1:0-12871 GCF_021869965.1 Rhincodon typus
ATGCTGCTTGGCCTGCTGTGTTCATCCAGCCCTGCACCTTGTTGTCTTACATTGTTAGAAGTGGTTTTTCTACACATACAATTGCATTATTCAAATCACACTGAAAATATTTTAAATAAACAATTGAGTTTTGAGTTCAAAAGCAAATACAAGGCTAAAAAACATCTGAAAGATGCACAGCCAAAACATTACAAACTTTCTTTTTCTTCACAGACGCTGACTGATTTATTTTAGACATTTAAGTGCCGTAAAATAAACTGCATTTGTAGGTAGCAAACACAACAGACATTAAAACAAATAACAAGCATGTAAAGCAGTAAGGTAATTTGAAAAAAGTAAAAGAAACCAAGTGAAATGTTCAAAACTCTAGCTAATCTGTTACAACAAACAGATGATATGTTTTATATTAAAACACCTGTTAGGGATCAACCCAAAATGGGGATCCATATGGGGCAAATCCAACTGATGCCATAAATATGGAAAAATTCTATTCCTGGTGATGCTAGCAGTCATTTTTAAACTGATCAATGCCATTTAATATCAGGTACAAGTATATCCATAAGCCATGTGCCATATCCTTGAGGTCTTCCAAGTATGGTAAAGTTAATTTTATGTGCTTGGAATACCACATTATACTTGCAGTAATTGCTAAGTAAATATTTCTTTTGATTTGCTTGATACAGGGCACCAACTCTGTTATGCTGTCAAAACAATATTGTACGTAAAACCAGAAGAATAACTTATAGATTTTAATTCAAGTCTTCCTGTAAGAAGTTCAATATAATTCTTCCAAAATACTAAATAACAACTAATTAACTAGGTAACAAACATAACTTAACAAACATAATTTCTGTTGCTTCCAACGCCTCCCTCAAACGTATTTAAAACTTCAACTGAACAATTATATAGTTTGAATGATATCCTACATAGAGATAATAAAATTCCCTGAACAACAACAATTTTAGATTTTTTTTTAAATTAGCACTCACACCTACTTAATACAGACCAGCCCTTCTTAAGCTTTTTCCTGATGTGGCCCCATTTTGCAACTTGAAAATTGTCAGCACACCTTGGTGAACAGTGAAGTGGGGAACAATGAGGAGAAAACTTTAGGGAACAGGGGCACGGAAGTCAACCATTGTTGCCTCAAGAGCTCACCACCACTCTGGGGTCTCCACCCTCACTTTGGGAAACATTGGTATAGATTACTGCAGTGGATAAACAATCAGTTCAGACCTTTGAGGACAATAGTCTTTTGTTGTTAAAATAAAGCATGATTTTATCTTTGACCACAAAAGAATAGATTTGGAAACTACAACAAAAAGGAATCTCACCTCTCCCCTAAGACAATGGTATTGCTTTTTAATTGTGAAAAACAGAGAAACTAATTTATTTTGAGCAGTTTAAGGAAAGCTCTGCATCCTGACCAACTGATGCCTTATTTCAAAAGGAATATCCCTTGCAAACACTCACATTATTCAGGCGTACAGAGGAGGTCCAAAAGAGAATTTCACTTCCATTTTGAGCAAAGCATAAATGCAACCAGCATTTTATATCTTTCTTGTTTATCAAAATATGTAGAAGAAAGATGAGAAAAAAAAAATGACCTGAATGGGCTTCAGTATAAAACAGAAAGTGAGCTTTTCTGATTAGCATACACCACATTAAAGGCAATCTCTAAGCAAACCTAAGTACATAAGAACTAGGAATAGAAGTATGCAATTCAGCCCCTTGCGCTCTTCTATCTGGTAATAATAACAGCTGATCTCATCTCGGCCCAACTCCACTTTCCCACCTATTCTCCATACACCTTCAAGGTATTAATTAAAAATCTGTCTATCTTCTTCTTAAATTTACTCAAAGTCTCAGCATCCATCTCACTCAGGGGTAGTGAATTCCAAAGATTCACCACCCTTTGAGAAAAGTAATTTCTCCTCATCTATGGTTTAAATCTGCTATCACTAATCCTAAACCCATGTTTCTTGTTCTCGATTGCCCCACATGATGAAACATCTTTTCTATGTCTACTTCATCAATCCCCTTTAGCATCTTATGTACCTCAATTACATCTCCTCTCATTCTTCTAAATTCTAAAAAGTATCTGGCTAAACTGCTCAATCTCTCTTCATAAGATAAACCCCTCATCTCTGGAATCTAGTGAATTTCCTCTGAACTGCTTCCAATACAACGACATCCCTCCTCAAGTAAAGGGACCAAAATTGTACACAATACTCCAGGTACGGTCTCACTAATACCTGCAGAAACACTTCCCTACCTTTATATTCTGTTCTTTAGCAATAAATGCCAAAATTCCATTTGCCTTCCTTATTACCGGCTGTACATGCACACTGGCTTTCTGCAATTCACGCACGAGGATATCTAGATTCCTCTTCACTGAAGCACTCTGAAATTTCTCTCCATTTAGATAACAAATTGCCTTTCTATTCCTCCAACCAAAATGGATAACTTCACACTTATCTGCGATCAACTTCATTGGTCAAATTTTGACCCATTCGCCTAATCCATCCATGTCCATTTGTAAATTTCTTATCCCTTCATTGCAACTTACTTACTCACCCAGTTTCCTGTCATCTGCAAATCTGGCTATCATACTTTCTATCCCTACATCCAAATTGTTAATATAGATAGCAAAATAGTTAGAGCCCAAGGATTGAGCCCTGTGGCACTCCACTAGTTGCATGTTGCCATCCAGATAAAGATGCATTTATTCCAACTCTCTGCTTGCTGCTGATTAACCAATTCTCTATTCAACCTAATAGATTACCTTAACCCCATGTGATCTTACTTTATGTATTAACCTTTGTGTGGCACCTTATCAAATGATTTCTGGAAGTCCTGTATACTACACCTACAGTATCCCTATTATTCACATTGCTCATTACATCTTCAATGAACTCTAACAAATTGATCAAGTGTGACTGACCCTTCATAAAAACATGCTGACCTTGACTGATTGTATTTTGACTTTTCAAATATTGTGTTATTACTTCCTTAATAACAGATTCTAACAATTTCCCAACACATGTTAAACTAACTGATCTGCAGTTTTCTACTTTCTGTCTCCCTCCCTTTTAGAATAAAGGTGTAATATAAGCACATTTTTAATCCACTGGTACTTTGCTGCATCCAGGAAATTTTGGAATATTTTAACCAATGGATCCACTATTTTACAGCTACTTCCTTTAATACCCTAAGATATAGGCCATCAGGCCCTGGGAACTTGTCTGCCTTCAAATCCAATAGTTTGCTCACTACTTTTTCCCTAGTGATGATGATTGTTCCAAGTTCCTCCCTTTCTATAATCTCTGCTTTATCTGTTAGTATTGGAATGGTACCAGTGTCCTCCATCATTATCTGATAAAGATATTCAGCTACAGATTTAATACACAATCAAGATTATTAATATGAAATTAAATTACATATTGTTCAGTATTATGTTCAGGGATCAGGCTTAAAATTCCAGTGCTGAATGTTTTACAACTCTGAATTGTTTGACTGTTTTTTCCAGTACAAGTATGATTTTTACTTATTGAAATACGAACAATAATATTCAATTAAGTAACATCATGTCGTAATAAGAAATATACTTACATTTCCCATCTTTTGGAGGTGCCTCTTTGGCTTTAAAACCTTCTATTTGTGGTTTAACATCAGCCTCCAACATAATGCCAATTTTGATTTCAGGTTTATTTTTTGTGTATTTGCTGCTAAGCAAGGGATACCATTTGGGTGTCTACAACAAAAATTTCAAATTAAACACAATTTGCAACAGTAGCAACATTGTTTGCTTAACATGGCACAAAAGTACTAAGTGTTGCATTTTATTGAATACTTCTTTCTATGAAGTCAAATCTAATCACTTGTACTAACACAGCTTTTAGAAATAGAAATGTCCAAATTTATTAATTATAAACAATGGGCTTTTATGTGCTTCAAATATAATCAAAATTAAGTTTGTCTGAAAAACCGACTTACATAGGAAAAAGTCAAACTCAAGATGATAGCTTAAATACAGTTGCTGTCATCCTACATATCAAAAATTAGGAAACAAAAGAGATTTCATTACACAATAAATAGTCGCAATACAGGTAAAAATAAACACTCTTCAAGAAATTCAAAGCTCACACTGCCATTAACAAGAGCAACCACTTGATGGTGAACATTTTTAAAAGACAGTGTGTAAATTGAAAAAAGGTAGCTCCAGTGGCAGCTTTGTTTTTAAATGTTCTTGTAACATTGATGCTGGACAGACTTTGAACTACAATTCTATTGAATGACACTGAAAGGTGATGTTTGTGTCCTAAACTATCGTTTCTAATCTTCAACCTTCATGAGTATAGTTTTAAAAGCTGAATTTCAAAAATCTAACGGGAATCTGAATTTAATTGGTGAAATGTTACCTTTTAAAATGGATGCATTATGGATAGAGACACATTTAAAATGAAATGATAATCTGACAAATTTGGTGACAAAAGTAAGGAATTAAAACTTCTTTGTATTCAAGAGGTTCAGAATAAAAATATTAAGAAAACATCTCAATTCCTGTGGCAACATTTCTGGAAGTGATAACTAGACATAAGCTGTTAAACAGCAGCCAAATTTTTCCTCATTGCTCAGTGAACTCCAATTACAAGCATTTGATGTTTAATGTTACTCCCTTTTGGTGAATTTTGTAGAGCTCTAGAGAGAGTAGTAAATGATTGAACCTTTTCTTGGAAAATAGAATTACTTTCCCTTTGTTCCATCTCTGCCTATTAAAGAACCAGTCAGTACATAATGCTTTCAGTTTCAAGGTGCCAGATCCTTCAAATTGTGATCCAATTAGTCCCATTTTCCCTGTTCTTTACGCATAGCTCTGCAATTTATCCCCAACAAATACTTATCCAATTCCCCTTTACAACTTAATGTATTTCCACCAGTCCTTCAGATTGTGCATACCAGGTCATAGCAACAGTGTGAAATAAATTCACCACACATTCCCTCTTATTCTTTTGCTGATTACTTAAACCTGTGTCCAAAGTTGACTGAACACCCTGTGTGTGGAAACAATTTCTTCCTATTTACTTCATCAACATCCTAAGTAGTTTTGAACACCTCTATTAAGTCTCTTATTCTTCTCTGCCCCAACAATTTAATGACGTAAGCTTCGCCAGGCCGGGCTTCCCAAAGTGGGGATCAGGATCCTAGGTGGGGCTGTGAACTAAAGTTTTAGGGTCACGATCTTTAAGACAGCACCGATCCTTCCTTCCCCTTGCTCTGAGTCTTCTCCATCTTCATAACTCACTGAGGGGTCACCTCAATTTTCAAGCCTTGAAGTGGGGTTACAACAAGAGAATACATGGGAGGCACTGCTCTAGGCCATCCAACATAATCTGTGCAATAATCCAAATTTCTCAAACTAATCCATTTTTGATGACTCTTTTGTTCAATCACATCACACGATCAATGTTCAATATAATAAAAACAAAACACTGCAGATGCTTGAAAACTGAAACAAACACACGATGCTGGAGAAACTTAATGGGTCTGGCAGCACCTGAGGAGACAGAAACAGACTTAACGTTTCAAGTCCGATAGAAGAGTTATACTGGACTTGAAACATAAATTCTGCTTCTCTCTCCACAAAAGCTGCCAGAACTGCCGAGTTTCTCTCGCATTCACTAGAGTTTTCAATGTTCAATACGTTGCTTTCTAACTATTGCCAAATATTGTTTGAGCTAAAACTTTTAGTCAGTGCTCAGACTAAGGCATGACCATATTAATTCCAGCTAGGCATCACTGCTTCAAAAAGATCTAGACTCGAATTTCAAATCTGCATTCACAAGCAAAAAATGCGGACTATATTCTTGCATCACATATATTTTCAGTTTTGCCTGTTTGACCTATGTGCAGTAAAACACTAATGTTAACAAGCAAATACACCAGGTAACAAAGCCCACGTGATTTTAAAAATTCAGCACACTTTGGAACATTCACTTTTGCATCTTGAATATCGAGAAAACAATAAGCCAACATACCTGTTTAGTCTCTTGAACAGACCTCAAATCCAAAATTATATAACCCACAGACTCCTTTGCTAATGACAGCGAATCCACTGCATAACAATATAGCTTGATGGGTGTGCGCTGTAACCTTGAAAGGAAACATACATATTTATATCAGAAAAATTTCATAAATTGCTGAAGCTAATAATAATAATGATAATAAAATATAGACTGTGTCATTTAGTGCATGGACGTTTTCATCAGTGCACAGAAAATCATCTATATTACTTAATGTTACAGAAACACATTAAAGCTCAATAATCAGTAATAGCAGCTTGGTATTGATGAACTTGAATATTGCTGAAAAATTCATATTTTGTTGAAGTTTTCATCTTGCACTCAAAGCATTGCCCTTAAAAATGAACCACCCAAATGACTATCAATTATTTTGTTGAGTTGAAACAGGTAGTGTGGGTACAAGCTTTTTCTGTTTGTGAAGAACAGGGTCCTGTGTATACTATATGTAGCTTCTAGTACATGCCAGTGCATCACACTATGGGCCTGACTGACAATCCTAAATTGGTTACCAGCATAATTCTTCAGATTCCTCTTATACAGTATAAATTTTAGATTTCCCCTTAATTTAGTATTCTGACAAATTACCCTCGTGAGTGCAAAATAAAAAGTTTAACATGTCTTTTCTCACCAATACTCAAATCAGTTAGTAGTTGTGGTCGGAGTTGTGTGTCTAATCACCATCTTTCATCTTGCACATTTCAAATAAAAGCCAACAGGCATAACAATAGCGAAACCAAACTTCTGCTTTGCTTGAAGAGCTTTTCTCTGTTAGATTTTATTAATGCCTCACCTGTGCTGATATAATGACCTTCTGTCAAGTTCCCAAGCAAGTTCTGTAACAAACTCGGGCTGACTTTTGTGTTCAACTGGGTCTGTTGCCAGCAACTCTCCATCAAACCGCGCTTCTACCACAATTTTGTGGCGATGACGTTTTGGAAAATGTCGCCCTAATGCAATCAACAAGAACAAGAATTTAGGTTTACAGTTCACTCAGAGACCATATGCAGCACTGTTCAACGTTTTGGAAAAGAGAGCTCAATGTATAATGAGCAATTTGATTGCTTATGATTGAATATCTTTGGCATCAAGCAACGCTTGATTAAGCACCATGCCTATTTTCTTGTAAGCTCTAGGTGCTGTTATAAAACAACTTTAAGCTGCCCACCCACACTTGGTTGAAACTAGATTAGACTACTAAACTCATCCCTCAAGAGATTTTAGGTGACAGCACAGTGAAGAAACATATTTGATAAATGATTACGGCCTACGCTCAATGAGGAAATAATTTAATTTCTAACGTACCTGCAATATCCAATCATTCAATGGTGTTAAAAATATTATATGTAGCATATGTGCTCACATCAAATTCAAAACAATTATAACCATGAACATTAAAATCCAATTCATCAAAATTTTTGAAATATTTGAAGTGTCTGGAAAAAAAATCTGGGAACTGGTTTGAGGTTACTGCAACTAACCTAATATCACTGTAATACCACAAATCTGTATTATTATAGTTTACATTCCATCACAGGAGTAACTTGTGCAGATCAGTTCTCAGTGAGTTTGTTTCAGCACTCACCAGATTAAGCAAGAACAAAGTTTCAACCAAGGAGGGAGAAAACCAAATGGACAAGTGCACCACCTGGTACATCACTGACCTTTATCCAGCAGTGATATCATATGTTAATTTCCTGGGTTATTCGAGCTTGGCTGATCTCAACTCATGTAGTGGTGGAGCAAATTGATCTAAATGTCATAGCCTAAAATGGGTGCAGTGAGCAGCAAAGTGTTCTCTTTTTATCATTATCCACTGAGCACCACAGTGAAGTATTCGTATGGATATCTGATGAAATGTTTAGACTTGACTGAAATGATCTATCGATGCTCACTATTTAGACTCAAGTGAGAATCAGCTATTTTTGCAAAATACTGGAACACTGCTATTCTACTCGGGCTAATGTCTTGCATCAAAATTGGGGAAATTTGACTGCAATTTTAAAATTGCTTTCATCAGTCCTTCACGGGATGTGAGCATCTCAGGTAAGGCAAGCATTTGTTGCCCATCCCTAATTTGCCTTGAAGTGGTGGTGAGCCACCTTCATGAAGTACTGTAGACTATCTTGTGTTGGTACATCCACAATGCTATTCAGGACAGAATTCCAGGATCTTCATCTAATGCAAGACAAGGAATGACGAAAAAGTTCAGAGTCAGAATGGTATATGCCTTGGAAGGGAAACAGTACACAGCGGTGTTCCCATAGATCTGTTGCCTTCGAACTTCAAGCTGGTAGGGGTCACAGGCTTGAAAAGTGCTAAAGAAGACGTTTGGGGAGATGCTGCAGTGCATTTTGTGCATTGTGCACACTGCCGCACCGTGAGCCAGTGGTTGAGGCGGATTAATGTTTAAGGAGGGATGCCAATCAAGTTAGTTGTTTCTGCCTGGATGTTGTTAAATTTCTTCAGTGTTGTTGGAATGTACTCTTTTTCTCTTGTTGGAGAATGTAAGACCATAAGACACAGGAGCATTAATTAGGCCATTCGGCCCATCGAGTCTGCTCCACCATTCAACCATGGCTGATAAGTTCCTCAACCCCATTCTCCTGCTTTCTCCCCATAACCCTGTATACCCTTGATAATCAAGAACCTATCTATCTCAGTCTTAAATCTACTCAATGACCTGGCCTCCACAGCCTTCTGTGGCAGTGAATGTCATAGATTCACCACTCTCTGGCTGAAGAAGTTTCTCCTTATCTCCGTTCTAAAAGGTCTTCCCTTTGCTCTAAGGCTGTGCCCTTGGAGCCTAGACTCTCCTACCAATGGAAGCATCTTCCCAACATCGACTTTGTCCAGGCCATTCAGTATTCTGAAAGTTTTAATTAGATTCCCCCTCATCCTTCTAAACTCCAAAGAGTATAGTCTCAGAGTCCTCAAACGTTCCTCATATGTTAAGCTTTCCATTCCTGAGACCATTCTCATTATCCAGCACTTATATGGCATGAATGTTATGAGCTACTTATCAGCCCAAGCGGGCTATTCAGGTCAAATGTTTACTGCTAATTGCAACTGATCAGGAACAGAAAAACTAAAGTACTTGACAGATTTTAAGAATACATGTTATTTTCAGAGTTGCAGTAATTCTACCTGCAACAATTCAGTGCAATTCCAGATACAGAACAGGACCGAAAGGAACTTATTTAAGGTCATCATTTCTGTTAGCTAATTCCACTGCTTTTTGGTTCTCTTTGTAGAAAATATTCTTGATGAATAAGGGACTCAAAGGATATCAGGGTAGACAGAAAAGTGGAGCCAAGGTCACAATCAGATCAGCTATGACCTTAGGCCTGTTGGGATGATGACAGAAGAAATCTACAAAGGGATATCAATAGTGGGCGAAAACATAGCAGATCAAATTCAATACAGGAAAGTGTTATGTTAAGTCTCACTGGGGTAGCGCACTGGAAATCAAGCCTCACTATTCCAAGAATCATTACAACAGTTAAAGATTTTAAGAAGTATATCAAATTCTCCAATTCCTCTGCCTTTTAGATCCAGGTTGACAGATTTCAGTGTCTAACAAAAATTACTGTTTATTCCAGGTAAACAATTATGAACCATTAACATATAACCTGCTGGTGAAAACTTTAGCACACACATTCAGACATAAAAATATGAGTGTGAAGGGCAGAGGGAAAGACAAGGGGGCAATTTATTGCTCCCTGTCCACAGGGCTTGCTGAGATGATCCTTCTGGCGTGTCAGGACTTGCCCCTCCTTCCTGACCTTCCTTCTCCAGGTACATCCACTTGCAAGAGGTTGGTTCATACTAATAAAGGTCCTGACTTATTGTTTAAAACACAGCAACTGGTGATGGGAAGCAAGCTGGCTTTCCTCTGGCTTGAGGTGATTTCTTCATTGCAGGGAAAGGGTGAACTTCCCTTTCAGAGATCTGATGGGTTTTCCATCAAGCATTCACAACCACAACTATTCAGTTACCTGGGAGCCAGTCACAGTGTTGTTGGCAGGCAGAGAGATCTGTCATCAATACCACAGACCAATCAGCTACTTATTATCTGTCAAAGCTTCATTCATATTTATGTCTTGAATCCAGCTTGTCTGTAAGTAGACTTCCCCCAATGCTTGAACAAACATCTGAGTAAATAGCACTTACAATGAGGTTACTTGCTTTTAAAAATCCTTCAACTATCCTTGGATTTTAAAACAGTCCTTTTCCCATTTCATTCCACAGTCAAAAATACATAAGAATAAAAACATGCATTTCCAAAGTGAAATAATGCACTTTGGAAGAAAGAATCAAAAGGCAGATTATTTAAATTGATAAACACTCCAAAAAATTGCAATACAAAAGGACCCGCGTGGTCTTGAGCATGAAACACAAAAAATTAGCTTGCAGGTGCAGCAAGGAATTAAGAAGGCACAATGGAATTTTGGCACTTATTGCTCAGAGATTGGAGTTTAAAAATGTGGAGTTCTGTTACAACTGTACAGGATGTTGGTGAGGCCTCACATGGAGTGCTATGTACAATTTTGTTCTGTATTCAGGAAAGGATACATTAAAGGCACTTCCAAAGAGATTCATGACGCTGATTTCTAGGATGGAGGGGATGATTTATCAAGAATGGTAAACAGTTTGGGCCTTTATTAATTAGAGTTTGCAAGAATGAGAGATGACCTTATTTAAAAATAGAAGAGTCTGTGTGGTCTTGACAGGGTAGATGATGAGATGTTTCTACTCATGGGGGAATCTCAAAATAAGGACACAATTACAAACTAAGGTGACTCTCATTAGAACTGAGATGCAAAAGAAATTTTTTGTCTCAGATGTTAATGAGTGTCCGGAATTTAAGGGTACCAAGCTTACTTTCAAGCCAAATGTGGTCAAAAGCACAAAACTTTTCCATGGTCGGGGAGTCCAGAACTAGAGGGTATAGGTGACAGGTGAAAGATTTAAAAGAGACCTGAGGGCCAAATTTTTCATGCAGTGCACAGAGCGCGTATTGAACAAGCTGCCAAAGGAAGTGGTGGAGGCAGGTACAATTACAACATTTAAAAGGTAACTGGATGGGTATATGAATAGGAAAGGTTTGGAGAGACATGGGCCAAATGCTAGCAGATGACTCTCGATCAGTTAAGGACATCTGGTGGGCGTGGTTGAGTTGGACCGAGGGTCTGTTTCCACGCTGTATTCCTCTACGACTCTATAATTTCCATCAGAAACATCAGAATCAGTGCATTATAAGACTGGTTTTTAAAACACAAGTGGCTCACTGCTAGTTGTGTTTAGCATTTAACCCATAGCAAATTTAGAATCCCATTCTTAGAACACAACAGCATGATTGCAACCAACACTGTTTAGAAACCGTGTTTAGAAAAAAAGTGCAATTTCTAAAAAGAGAAAACAGTGAAGGAAAGAAAAGCCTCAAATCGCAAAAGTTGGCGCCCGGGATGAGGCTAGGAAGTGAACCATCTGGTCAAACAAGATAATCCTGGGAATCAGGTGATTCAGAATACAGTGATCCCAGGGATACAGTTTTACCAGGATCATAGCAATCCTGGGGAGACAGTGTTCCCAAGGATACAGCGATCCCAGGGTTACAGTGATCTCGGGATGCAGTGATGCTGGGGATAGTGTGATTTCAGGGACAATGATCCCAGTGATTCATGGTCCTGGGGAATCGTGCTCCCAGGAATACAGTGATCCGGGGGACCTAGCGTTCCCAGGGACGTAGGGATCCCGGGGAAACAGCAAACTCAGGGATATAGTAATCCTACGCATACAGTATCTCAGGGATACAAATGATCCTGGAGATACTGTGATTCCAGGTTCTGTAATCTCAAGGATAGAGTAATCCGGGAGAGGCACTGTTTCTGGATTACTGTGGTCCTGAAGATACAGTGATCTCAGGGGTACAGAGATCCAGGGATGCAGTAATCTTGGGGATACAGTGACCCCAGGAATACAATGATCGCAGGGATAGAACAGTTCTGGGGATAGTGATCTCGGTGATACAGTAATCTCAGGGACACTACGATCCCAGGGATACAGTTACCTCAGAGATACAGAGATCCTGAGGATACAGCAATCCCGGGGATACAGTAATCTCAGGGACACAGAGATAGTGGGGATACAGCGATCCCGGGTATTCGGCGATCTCAGGGATACATGATCCCCCAGGATACACAATCCCGGGGGATATGGCGATCTCGGGAATACATGATCCCCCAGGATACACAATCCCGGGGGATATGGCGATCTCGGGAATACATGATCCCGGAGATCTCGGGAATACATGATCCCGGAGATACGCAATCCCGGGGATATGGCGATCTCGGGAATACGTGATCCCCAGGATACGCAATCCCAGGGATAAAGTGATCTCGGGGGATACGCGATCCCGGGTCTTGGGGTCTCTTTCGGGGCAGGTTTACCTTCCAGGACGGAAACCACAATCAGCAGCTGCTGCTCGGCCCTGGAGCCCATGTTCCTGGTGTCTCAGGCCCGGCTGCAGTGTCTCCTCCTTCTCTTCCTTATTCCCAGACCCCGCTCTGTTCCTTGAACCGTTTCTCCCCGCTCCTCCGGCATCTTTTACCGCCTCCCCGTTCAAAGAAAACTACTTCCGGTCGCAACGGCCACCGCCAGAGCACCGGAAGCTGCTGGGCCCGAGAGCGCCGCCCGCAGGAATCCCAGGGAATAACAACAACAACCAGTTTGGCCACAACACAGTGACAGGGCACGGTGAGACTGTATCCCTGACAGGGCACGGTGAG
>NW_025969226.1:12881-16392 GCF_021869965.1 Rhincodon typus
TGTATCACTGACAGGGCACGGTGAGACTGTATCACTGACAGGGCACGGTGAGACTGTATCACCGAGAGGAGATGGTGAGACTGTATCACCGAGAGGAGATGGTGAGACTGTATCACTGAGAGTTTATGGTTACGCCATATCACTGACGGGTAACAGTAAGACTGTATAACTCAACGATAACAGTGATACTGTATCACTGAGAGATCACAGTGAGAATGTATCACTACCAAGTCATGGCGAGACTATCGCTGACAGTTCATGCTGAGACTGTATCATTGACAGCTAATGGTAAGACTGAACCAATGAAAGGCCACAGCAAGACTGTATCACTGAGTGGTCAAGATGAGGCAGTACAACTGACAAATGATATTATATCACTGAAAGTTCTCTGTGACACTGTATCATAAACTAGTCACCATGAGACTGTATCCCTGAAAGGTCATGCTGAGATTGTACTCCTGATAGGCAAAGGTGAGAATGTTTCACTGAGAGATCACCATGAGACTACATAATTGACAGGTTATTATAGGAGTGCCTCATTGAGTGGTCACTGTGAGACTGTATCACTAACAGGTCACAGTTAAATTAAGTCACTGATAGATGACAGTGAAACTATCTCTGATGGGTTACAGTGAAGCTGTATTACAGACAGGTCACAGTGCTACACTATCACTGACAGATAACAGTAAAAATAACTCACTAACAGGTCACGGTGAAGCTGTATCAATGACAGGTAACAGTGAAACAATCTTGCTATGATAACCAACAGAGTGAAAGTGTCTCACTGTAATGACAAACAGAGTGAAACTATCTGGTCTGGCAATATCTATGGAAAGAGAAACTAAGTAATCATTTGCAGTCCAATATGATTCTTCCCCTTCTGAAGCAACATCTCCATAGATACTGCCAGTCCTGCTGAATGTCAAATGTTGAGTGTAAAATTGGTCTTTTTTCCTCAATATCAAGAGCTACATTTTTCCAATTTCACCATACTTTCCCAACTGACTCTTTTATTGCCCACGTTATTTAGGGGCTGGGAAAATTAAACTCATTGCTTCACTCTGTTAGTTATCACAATGAGATTGTATCACACCCTTAGTCATCCAAGGCACATATTTTCACTGTTAGTTATACCAGTGTGGTATTTGCATACGTACAAATGAAGTAGGAACCAAGGTAAGCCATTCAGCTCCTCAGGTCTACTCCTCAGTTCACTGAGACAAGGCCAATTTATTTGTGACTTGAGACAGTTTATCTGCATGGCTGTCATAGTTTAACAGTTTCATTATGTTGCTTATGATAGTGAGACAATTTCTCTGTGATGGATATCACAGTGAGATTGTTAGTGATAGCCATCACAGTGAGAGAATTTATCTGCGATGGATATCCCAGTGAAATTCACCGTGTTGGTTATCAAAGTGAGTAGTTCACTTTGCTGGTTATCCCAATGAGATAGTTTCACATTGTCAGTTACATAATGAGATCATTTCACTTTGCTGGTTATCACAGTGAGATAGTTTAACTGTGCTGGTTATCCAACTGAGATGGTTTAATTATATTCTATAAACCAGGCGAGGTCATTTCATTGTGTTAGTTTCCCCAGTGAAACAATTTCACTGAAATAAAAATGAAATATTGTGGAAGCTTGAAGTTTGAAACAAACATAGAAAATGGCCTCAGTAGTGGGAAATTGGGAGTGGTGCTGTGGCACAATCTGTACTTTACTTCACGTCTGTACCTTTTATGGACCTCTGCGTTTTCTACAGTATTAAGTATTCTCTGAATGTCATTAGCTTCCTTATTCTGATTTATATTGCACTGTATTCTGGCGAGCATGACAGCTCTAGCATTGTGCCTGCAGAATCTCACTTTTGAAAGATTCTGGTTTCTAGTGCATGATTCACAAAAGGTTAGTTTGCAGATACAAAAAAAAGTAACAAAGTTAATAGGATGCTCTCCTTTATTATGAGAGAAATTGAACATAAAAATAGATAGTATGTTTCATTTGTACAGGACATTAATGAAACCACACCTCAAATATTGTGTGTAACCTTAGTCTCCTTTTATGAGGAGGTTTCTTAGATTAATACCTGAAATGAGTGAGTTGTCTTATGAAGATAGGTTGGACAGTCTGGGCTTGATTCCTCTGGAATCCAGAAGAGTGAGAGGCAATACTCCCACTATTTTTCTTTTTTGCTACAGGATGACAAAGTTTGGGCCCTGAGGATTGAGTATATGAGAAGAATACAAAGCTAGATAAAGATGAGGAGATAACATGTTAATTGGGCATGGAATTTATGATGGCAGTTAGAAATGACCTTGGCTCATGACATCAGGATACAAAGAATGGTAGGGGAAAGAAGTCACCAGTAAGAGTGGTCTACAGGGAACCACATGGTGACCTCAATACGGGACAAATATGCAAGAAGAAATACTGGGTGGTTGTGATAAAGGGATGACAATAACCACAGGTGACTTTATTCTATATATAAACTGAAAAATCAGGTAGGCTGCAGTAACCTGAATGAGGAGTTTATAAGAGATAACAAGGTGTAGAGCTGGATGAACACAGCAGGCCAAGCAGCATCAGAGGAGCAGGAAGGCTGATGTTTCGTGCCCAGACCCTTCTTCAGAAATGGGGGAGGGGAAGGGGGTTCTGAAATAAATAGAGAGAGAGGGGCAGGCAGATTGAAGATGGGATAGAGGAGAAGATAGGTGGAGAGGAGACAGACAGGTCAAAGAGGCAGGGATGGAGCCAGTAAAGGTGAGTGTAGGTGGGGAGGTAGGGAGGCGATAGGTCAGTCCAGGGAGGACGGACAGGTCAAGGGGGCGGGATGAGGTTAGTGGGTGGGAGGGGGGGGGGGGGCTTGAGGTGGGAGGAAGGGATAGGTTGGAGGAAGGACAGGTTAGGGAGGCGGGGACGGGCTAAGCTGGTTTTGGGATGCGGAGGGCAGATTTTGAAGCTTGTGAAATCCACATTGATACCATTGGGCTGCAGGGTTCCCAAGCGGAATATGAGTTGCTGTTCCTGCAACCTTCGGGTAGCATCGTTGTGGCACTGCAGGAGGCCCAGGATGGACATGTCATCTGAGGAATGGGAGGGGGAGTTGAAATGGTTCGCGACTGGGAGGTGCAGTTGTTTAGTGCGAACCGAGCGTAGGTGTTCTGCAAAGCGGTCCCCAAGCCTCCGCTTGGTTTCCCCAATGTAGAGGAGGCCACGACAGGAACAGCAGATGCAGTATACCACATTAGCAGATGTGCAGGTGAACATCTGCTTGATGTGGAAAGTCTTCTTGGGGCCTGGGATAGGGGTGAGGGGGGAGGTGTAGGGGCAGATGTAGCACTTCCTGCGGTTGCAGGGAAAAGTGCCGGGTGTGGTGGGGCTGGAGGGGAGTGTGGAGCGGACAAGGGAGTCACGGAGAGAGTGGTCCCTCCGGAAAGCAGATAAGGGTGGGGAGGGAAAAATGTCTTTGGTGGTGGGGTCGGATTGCAGATGGCGGAAGTGTCGGAG
>NW_025969227.1:0-6236 GCF_021869965.1 Rhincodon typus
CATCAACATATAAATCATTTGGTGAAGTTGGGATTTTTGACTTCTGATATGCTTATCTCGCGCTGAAATAAGCATTTTGGTCAAACCAGCGTCAAAAATTGAGTGTCTCCATGAAATTGAGACTTTGGTCTTCTGATGTTCTTAACTCGCTAAATTAAGCACGTCATTTAAAACGACATCAAAAGTTGAGTCATTTGGTGAAGTTGAGATTTTTGACTTCTGAAATGCTTCTCTCAATCAAATAAGCATGTTAGTAAAACCATCATCGAAACTACAGGCATTTGGTGAATTTCAGGTTTTGGTGTTCTGAAGAGTTTAACTCGCTACAATAAGTATTTTAAACTAACCAGCATCAAAACTTGTTTTATTTGGGGAAGTTGAGGTTTTAGCCTTCTGATGTGCTTCACTCGCTGAAATCAGCATTTTAGTCAAAACAACATCAAAAGTTGAGTGATTTGGTGAAGTTGAGATTTTGATCTTCTGAAGTGCTTGCCTCATGAAAAAACATGTCATTCAAACCAACATCAAAAACTAACTCATTAAGTGAAGTGAGATATTAGTCTTCTGAAGTGCTTATCTGAGTGAAATAGGCCTGTTAGTCAAAGCAGCATCAAAAATCAAGTCAGATGGTGAATTTGAGATTTTTGATCTCTGGAGTGCTTATCTCACAGAAATAAGCATTTTAGTCCAAAAGGAGTCCAAAGTTAGGTAATTTGGTGACGCTGAGATTTTTGACTTCTGGAGTGGTCATATCACTGAAATAAGCATGTTAGTCAAAACAGCATTAAATATTAAGTCATTTGGTGAAGTTCAGATTTTGGCCTTCTGAAATGCTTATCTGAGTGAAACAAGCATGTTAGTCAAAACAGCACAAAACTTCTGAAGTGCTTCTTTCACTGGACGAAGCCTGCTAATCAATCCAACATCAATCAAACAACATCAAAAGTTGAGTCATTTGATAAAGTTCTTATTTTGGCCTTCTGAAGTGCTTATCTCACTCAAATATGCATATTACTCAAAACAACATCAAAAGTTGAGTCATTTGGTGAAGTCGAGATTCTTCACTTCTGAAGTGCTTATTTCACTGGATGAAGCCTGCTAATCATTCCAACATCAAAATTTGAGTTATTCAGTGAAGTTCAGATTTTGGTCTTCTGAAATGTTTATCTCACTGAAATAAGCATGCTGTCAAAACAGCACAAAAAGTTGAGTGTCTTCGTGAAATTGAGATATTGGTCTTCTGATATGCTTATCTCGCTGAAATAAGCACGTTAGGCAAAACAACATCAACAGTTGAGTCATTTGGAGAATGTGAAATTTTCGATTTCTGAAGTGCTCATCTCACTCAAATAAGTATGTTAGTCAAACCAACATCAAAACTTGAGTCATTTGGTGAAGTCGAGATTCTGCTCTTCTGAACTGCTTATTTCACTGCAGGAAGCCTGTTAGTCATTCCAACATGAAAATTTGATTCATTTCGGGAATTTCAGATTTTGGTCATATTGAAGTGCTTGTCCAAGTGAAATAAACATGTTAGTCAAAACAGCGTCAAAAGTTGAGTGTCTATTTAAAGTTGAGATTTTGGTCTTCTGTTATGCTTATGTCGCTGAAATAAGCATGTTCGTCAAACTAACATCAAAAATTGAGTCATTTGGTGAAGTTAAGATTTTTATCTTCGGAAGTGCTTATCTCGCTGAAATAAGAATTTTAATCCAACCAGCATCAAAACTTATGTGATTGGTTAAGTTGAGGTTTTTGCCTTCTGAAGTGCTTATCTCACTCAAATAAGCGTGTTAGTCAAAACAACATCAAAAGTTGAGTCATTTGGTGAAGTTGAGATTTTTGACCTCTGAATTGGTTATCTCACTCAAATAAGCATGTCAGTCAAAACAACATTAAAAATTGAGTCATTTGGTGAAGATCAGATTTTAGTCTTCTCAAGTGCTTAACTCACTGAATTAAACATTTTAGTCTCACCAGCATCAAAAATCAAGTCATTTGATGAAGTTGAGATTTTTGACTTCTTCAGTGTTCATCTCACTGAAATAAGCATTTCAGTCCAACCAGCATCAAAAGTTATGTCCTTTGGTGAAGGTGAGATTTTAGTCTTCTGATATGCTTATCTCGCTGAAATAAGCATTTTAGTCCAACCAGCGTCCAAAGTTAGGTCCTTTGGTGAAGTTCTGATTTTTGACTTCTGAAGTGCTGACCTCGTTGAAATAATCATTTTAATCCAACCAGCATCAAAAATTAAGTCATTTGGTGAATTTGAGATTTTTGCCTTCAGAAGTGCTTATCTCACTCAAATATGCATGTTAGTCAAAACAACATCAAAAGTTGAGTCATTTGGTGAGGTTGAGATTTTCGTCTTCTGATGTGCTTATCTCAGAGGAATCAACACGTCATTCAAAGCAACATCATAAACCAATTCATTTGGTGAAGTTGGAATATTGGTCTTCCTATGGGATTATCTGAGTGAAATAAGCGTGTTAGTCAAAACAGCATCAATAATTAAATCGTGTGATGAAGTTGAGATTTTTGAATTCTGAAGTGCTTATCTCACTCAAATAAGCATGTTAGTCAAACAAACATCGAAACTTGAGTCATTTTGGGAAGTTCAGATTTTGGATTTCTGAAGTGCTTAACTTGCTGAAAGAAGCATTTTAATCGAACCAGCATCAAAAGTTGAGTCATTTGGTGAATTTGAGATCTTAGCCTTCTCAAGTGCTTATCTTACTGAAATAAGCATGTTCGTCAAAACGGCATTATAAATTAAATCATTTGGTGAGGTTGAGATTTTTGACTTCTGAAGTGCTTGTCTGACTCAAATAAGCATGTTAGTCTAAGTACCATCAAAACTTGAGTCATTTTGTGAAGTTCAGATTTTGGCCTTCTGAAGTGATTTTCTGGATGAAATAAGCATGTCAGTCAAAATAGCATCAACATTTAAATCATTTGGTCAAGTAAAGATGTTTGACTTCTGAAGTGCTCATCACACTGAAATAAGACTTTTAGTCAAATCAGCATCAACAGTTAGGTCCTTTGGTGAAATTGAGATTTTAGTATTCTGATATGCTTATCTCGCTAAATTAACCATGTTATTCAAAACAACATCAAAAGTTGAGTCATTTGGTGAAGTTGAGATTTTGATCTTCTGACGTGCTTATCTCAAAGAAATGAACATGTCATTCAAATCAACATCAAAAAAAAAAATCTCCTTTGGTCAAGTTGAGATGTTGGTCTTCCGATGTGATTATCTGAGTGAAAGAAGCGTGTCATTCAAAACAGCATCAATAGTTAAGTCATTTGATGAAGTTGAGATTTTTGAATTCTGATGTGCTTATCTCACTCAACTAAGCATGTTCGTCAAACAAACATCGAAACTGCAGTCACTTTGTGAAGTTCAGATTTGGGACTTCTGAAGTGCTTAACTCGCTGAAAGAAGAATTTTAATCCAACCAGCATCAAAATTTGTGTCATTTTGTGAAGTTGAGATTCTTCACTTCTGAAGTGCTAATTTCACTGGACGAAGCCTACTAATCAATCCAACATCAATCAAACAACATCAAAAGTTGAGTCATTTGATAAAGTTCTTATTTGGCCTTCTGAAGTGCTTATCTCACTCAAATATGCATATTACTCAAAACAACATCAAAAGTTGAATCATTTGGTGAAGTCGAGATTCTTCACTTCCGAAGTGCTTATTTGACTGGACGAAGCCTGCTAATCAATCCAACATCAAAATTTGAGTCATTTGGTGAAGTTCAGATTTTGGTCTTCTGAAGTGCTTATCTCACTGAAATAAGCACGTAGTCCAAACAGCATTAAAAAGTTGGGTGTCTTCGTGACAATGAGATATTGGTCTTCTGATATGCTTATCTTGCTGAAATAAGCACGTTAGTCAAAACAACATCAACAGTTGAGTCATTTGGAGAAGGTGAAATTTTCGATTTCTGAAATGCTTATCTTTTCAAATAAGCATGTTAGTCTCAGCAACATCAAAACTTGAGTCATTTGGTGAAGTCAAGATTCTGCTCTTCTGAACTGCTCATTTCACTGGAGGAAGCCTGTTAGTCATTCCAACATGAAAATTTGATTCATTTAGTGATGTTCAGATTTTGGTCTTATTGAAGTGCTTTTCCAACTGAAATAAGCATGTTAGTCAAAACAGCGTCAAAAGTTGAGTGTCTATTTGAAGTTGAGATTTTGATATTCTGTTATGCATATGTCGCTGAAATAAGCATGTTCGTCAAACTAACATAAAAAATTGAGTCATTTGGTGAAATTCAGATTTTTATCTTCGGAAGTGCTTATCTCGCCGAAATAAGAATTTTAATCCAACCAGCATCAAAACTTATGTGATTTGGTGAAGTTGAGATTTTTGCCTTCTGAAGAGCTTATCTCACTCAACTAAGCGTGTCAGTCAAAACAACATCAAAAGTTGAGTCATTTGGTGAAGTTGAGATTTTTGACTTCTGAATTGGTTATCTCACTCAAATAAGCATGTCAGTCAAAACAACATTAAAAATTGAGTAATTTGGTGAAGATCAGATTTTAGTCTTCTCAAGTGCTTAACTCACTGAATTAAACATTTTAGTCTAACCAACATCAAAAATCAGGTCATTTGATGAAGTTGAGATTTTTGACTTCTTCAGTGTTCATCTCACTGAAATAAGCATTTTAGTGCAACCAGCATCAAAAATAATGTCCTTTGGTGAAGGTGAGATTTTAGTCTTCTGATATGCTTATCTCGCTGAAATAAGCACGTCAGTCAAAACAGCATCAAAAATTAAGTCATTTGGTGAAGTTCAGAATTTTGACTTCTGAAGAGTTTATCTCACTCAAATAAGCATGTTAGTTTAACCAACATCAAAACTTGAGTCATTTTGTGAAGTTCTGATTTTTGTCTTCTGAAGTGCTTATCTCGCTGAAATAAGAATTTTATTCCAACCAGCATCAAAAATTAAGTCATTTGGTGAAGTTAAGATTTTTGCCTTCCGAAGTGCTTATCTCACTCACGGAAGCATGTTAGTCAAAACAACATCTGAAGTTGAGTCATTTGGTGAAGTTGAGATTTTAGACTTCTGAAGTGCTTATCTCACTCAAATAAGCATGTTAGTTAAACCAACATCAAAGCTGAGTCATTTTGTGAAGTTCCAATTTTGATCTTCTGAAGTGCTTAACTCGCTGAAATAAGCATTTTTAATCCAACCAGCATTAAAAATTAAGTCATTTGGTAAAGTTGAGATTTTTGCCTTCCGAACTGCTTAACTCGTGAAATAAGCACATTGTTCAAAACAACATCAAAAGTTGAATCATTTGGTGAAGTTGAGATTGTTGACATCTGAATTGGTTATCTCTCTCAAATAAGCATGTTAGTCAAAACTACATTGAAAATTGAGTCATTTAGTGAAGTTCAGATTTTAGTCTTCTCAAGTGCCTAACTCACTGAATTAAACATTTTAATCTAACCAGCATCAAAAATCAAGTCATTTGATAATGTTGAGATTTTTGACTTCTTTAGTGCTCACCTCACTGAAATAAGCATTTTAGTCCAACCAGCATCAAAATTTATGTCCTTTGGTGAAGTTGATATTTTAGTCTTCTGATACGCTTATCTCGCTGAAATAAGCACGTTGGTCAAACGAACATAATAAATTGTGTCATTTGGTGAAGTTCAGATTTTTGGCTTCTGAGTTGATTAACTCGCTGAAAGGACCATTTTAATTTAACCAGCATCAAAAGTTCGGCCATCTGGTGAAGGTGAGATTTTAGTCTTCTGAAGTGCTTAACTCGCTGAAATGAGCGTGCTCGTCAAAATAACATCAAAAATTGAGTCATTTGGTGAAGTTCCGATTTTTGCCTACTGAAGTGCATATCTCACTCACATGAGCATGTCAGTCAAAACAATATCTAAAGTTGATTCATTTGGTGAAGTTCAGATTTTTGGCATCTGAAGGGCTTATCTCACTCAAATAAGCATGTTAGTCTAACCAACATCAAAACTTGAGTCATTTGGTGAAGTCGAGACTCTGCACTTCTGAAGTGCTTATTTCACTGGCGGAAGCCTGTTAGTTAATCCAGCATCAAAATTTGAGTCATTTAGTGAATTTCAGATTTTGGTATTCTGAAGTGCTTTTCCCAATGAAAACATTTCAGTCAAAACAGCATCAAAAGTTGAGTGTCTTGTTGAAGTTGAGATTTTGGTCTTCTGCTATGCTTATCTCGCTGAAGTA
>NW_025969227.1:6246-16392 GCF_021869965.1 Rhincodon typus
AGTTGAGTGTCTGTTTGAAGTTGAGATTTTGGTCTTCTGCTATGCTTCTCTCGCTGAAATAAGCACGTTTCTCAAAACAACATCAAAATTTGTGTCATTTGGTGAAGTTGAGATTTTGATCTTCTGAAGTGCTTAACTCGCTGAAATGAACATGTTAGTCAAACTAACATCAAAAATTGAGTCATTTGGTGAAGTTCAGATTTTTGTCTTCTGAAGTGCTTATCTCGTTGAAATAAGAATTTTAATCCCACCAGCATTAAAAATTAAATCATTTGGTGAAGTTGAGATTTTTGCCTTCTGAACTGCTTAACTCCGCTGAAATAAGCACGTGATTAAAAAAAAAAATCCAATGTTGAGTCATTGGGTGAAGTTGCGATTTTTAACTTCTGAAGACCTTATCTCACTCAAATAAGCATGTTACTCAAAACAACATGAAAAATTGAGTCATTTGGTGAAGTTCAGATTTTAATCTTCTCAAGTGCTTAACTCACTGAAATAAGCATTTTAGTCTAACCAGCATCAAATATCAAAAATCTCAAATTCACCAAATGACTTCAATGTTGATGCTGTTTTGACTAACATGCGTATTTCAGTCAGATAAACACTTCAGAAGACCAAATCTGAACTACACAAAATTACTCAAGTTTTGATGTTGGTGAGACGAACATGCTTATTTGAGTGAGATCGGCACTTCAGAAATCAAAAATCTCAACTTCCCCGTCTGACTTAATTTTTTATGCAGTTTTGACTAACATGCTTATTTAACTCAGAAAAGCACTTCACAAGACCAATATCTCACTTCACCAAAAATGTTAGTTTTTGATGTTGGTTTGAATGAAATGCTTATTTCATGAGGTAAGCACTCCAGAAGATCAACATCTCAACTTCACAAAATGACGAAACTTTTGATGTTGTTTTGTCTAACATGCTTATTTCAGCGAATTAAGCATATCAGAAGACCAAAATCTCAACTTCACCAAAGGACATAAATTTTGAGGCTGGTTTGACAAAATATGCTTATTTCAGTGAGATGAGCACGACAGAAGTCAAAAATGTCAACTTCATCAAATGACTTGATTTTTGATGCTGGCTCGACTAAAATGCTTCAGACTGATAATGCAAAAGTAGGAGATGTCATTGATCGCAAAGAAGGTTATCAAAATTTACAGAGGCTTGTGGATCAGATGGGGATGTGGGCTGAGGATTGGTAAATACAGTTGTATACTGATACAGGTGTGCACTTTGGAAAGTCAAACCAAGGCAGGATTCATACAGTAAATGGTCAGGTCCTGAATTTCACCCTCTGACAATGTTTCACTCCTTCTGTACTGACCTACAACAGGGTGGAACAGCCTCAGGCAGACCCTCTGACAATGAGGCATCCCTCAGGACAATAATCTTTAATTGTAAACGAATCTGTGATATTATTTGACCTGTTAAGTTCACAGTACTTCCCGTGTCTCCTGTAGAATACGCAGTTTCTCTCACTCTCGCTCTTCCTCTGGGTATGTGAAGTTGCTTTCTTCCATACTACCCTCAGAAATAATGCTAGCCATAACCCTCACCCGAGATTCAGCCCAAACGCTAACCCTCATGTGAACCCTAAGTCCAACCTCAGCCCAAATCCTAACCTCAGGCTTAACCCAAACCATAATCCTCAGTTCCAACGCTGACCCGAACCTCACCTCTAACTCTAGCCTCAGCCCTAACACCTACCCTCAGCCCTATAACGCAAGCCTCATCCCTACACTAACCATAGCCTTAGTCCTAAACAAAACCTCGTTTCAGACCTACTCCCAGCCGAAGACATAGAGTCTCCGGTACAGAAACCCAAAGGCCCACAGACCCCGTATAGAAACCTGAAGATAGAAACCCCTTTCAATTAACTGTAAAACACGGAGCTCACTATAAATAATGCCTAAAACATAGACATCCCTGTAAATGAACCATGAAACACAAAGCCTTCTGTAAGTAATCTCCGACGCAGAATCTCGTTTTAACAAACGCGAAAAAGAGCCCCCTGTAAATACACTCAAGCACAGAGACTCCTTTAAATATAACCTAAGAAAGATCCCTCGGGAAGTAAAATGCAAAAGACAGAGAACCCAGTAAGAAACCAGAAAACACAGAGACCTCTGTAAAGAAACCCTAAAACAGAGCCCCCTGTAAATAATCCAAAACAAAGAGCACCCTGTACACAAACCCTGAACGTTAACTGTTTTGGCTTTCACAAATGCTGCCAGACCTGCTGAGCTTTTCCAGCAATTTTGTTTTTGTTCCTGATTTGCAGCATCTGCAGTTCCTCCGGTTGTCAATTAATAGGCAGTCAGTTAGATGAAATGGTTGTGTATCACATATTTACCAGTCGGATTCAAACACGTGGTACCAGTTCGCTCACGTGGTGATTTGCTTATCTTATAACTTTTGCCCCTGAATATCCTGTGGTCTGCCCTGTTTACTCATATCAGTTAGCACTTAACAAGGCTTCTGGAGTCTGGCTGGCGTGTCTTCAGTAATACAGGGTCAATCGCCTTCAAATATCGTTTACTGTGGTTTTTGTGTGACGCTATATCATCAGCCTCTTTATTGTTGTAAGAAAGATCCTCTTTACGAATGCACCCTCAAGCGTTCCATATGACCACTCTCGCGCTCTCATTCATTCATAACTTTACTGACCACTCATTAGGTTACTGTGTTTACTGTTACCGCATTTCATTCATTCATTCATAAAACTGCCATCATGCCGTACTTTTCACGAATAAAGGCAGACGAAATTGAAATGTTCCTTGCACCCCATTACTGCCTTTTCACAGTTTGAACCCGTGTTGCTAACAGTGTCCAAACTTGTGTCTACATCAGAGTCAATCCCTGAGTATGTGTTAATTTTCTAATCTATTCAGAACAATACGATCCCATCCATCGTGTCACCCGAAACTATGAAAAAATAGAATATTAATCAGCCCTCAACAAACGTCTCCCAGGAGTTAAATATTTTGCGGGACATCAAACAAGTTTTCTGCGTTACCACGTCTCTGTTAGATACATATTGAATAGGGTCCGCGTTCCCTTTAAGAACGCTACTTTCAAAATAGCGCTTCCGTGAAATTGAATGAAAGAATGAGTAAACCGGCACGAGTGAAATCTCAAGAGCCAGCTGCGGTAATAAGCCTACTATACTTTCTGCTGTCATTAAGTAATTCCCAACCCAGTCAAATCATGTAGGGTTGATAATCTTTCTGGCATTCTCGAACTTTAAAAGAATAAAAGGACCCACACCCTTCATTGCTCTACTTCAAATACCTCAGTCCTGACCCGCTGACAATGAGGCGCTCCCTCAGTCCTGACCCGCTGACAATGAGGCGCTCCCCCAGTCCTGACCCGCTGACAATGAGGCTCTCCCCCAGTCCTGACCCGCTGACAATGAGGCGGTCCCCCAGTCCTGACCCACTGACAATGAGGCGCTCCCTCAGTCCTGACCCGCTGACAAAGAGGCGCTCCCCTCGTCCTGACCCGCTGACAATGAGGCGCTCCCTCAGTCCTGACCCGCTGACCATGTGGCTCTCCCTCAGTCCTGCCCCGCTGACAATGAGGCGCTACCTCAGTCCTGACCCGCTGACAATGAGGCACTCCCTCTGTCCTGTCCCGCTGACAATGAGGCGCTTCGTCAGTCCTGACCCGCTGATAATGAGGCGCTCCCTCAGTCTTGAGTCGCTGACAATGAGGCCCTCCCGCAGTCCTGACCCGAGTACATTGAGGCGCTCCCTCAATTCTGACCCTATTACAATGAGGCGCTACGTCAACAATGACCTTCAGACAACACTACACCTCCCCATTACTGACTCTTTGTCAAAGAGGCATTGCCTCAGACTATGATGTACTATCTCAATCCGAACAATTCGCCGTGCTGTACTGGGGGCTGTGTTAGTTGGTGTTGATTTACAGTGGGCTTGTGTTTTAGGCTTTATTAATTAGAAGCTCTGTGTTTTAGGGTCGCCTCTGAGAGTTTATTTACAGGAGGCTTAGTTTTCGGAGGATTTGCAGGGGACACTGTTTCAGGGTTTATTTACTGGCAGGTCTATATTTCACATTTTATTTACAGGGGACTCGGTCTTCTTTAGTTTCTTACTGGGGGCTGTGTCTTTTACACTTTATTTCCTGAGGGACCTTTCTTCGGTTATGTATAAAGAGGTCTGTGTGCTTTAGGGTGTATTTAGAGGCGGCTCTGTTTTTAGCAGTTTTTCAAATGAGACTCTGCGTCGGAGAATATATACAGGAGGCTGTGTGTTTCAGAGTTCATTTACAGGGATGTCTGTGTTTTAAGGTATCTGTACATGGTGTTCTATGTTTTAGGGATTATTTAGAGTGATCTGTGTTTTACAGGTTACTGAAAGGCGTCTCTGACTTTGGGTTTATTTACCGGGGTCTGTTATTTACAGGGACGTCTATCTTTTCAAAGTTTATTTGTAAGGGGCCCTGTCTTACGGATAATTTACAGGTGGGCTGAGTTTGGGGTGTAATTACAGGTGCTCCGTGTTTTCGGATTTATTTAGACGGAGCCCTGTGTTTTACCTTCGACTTCCTGGGTGATGTGTGTTCGAGCTCATTTAAAGGGGTCCGTGTATTTGAGGGTATAATTACAGTGGGCTCTGGCTTTTAGGGTTATTTACTGTGAGCTCCGCGTTTTACGGGTTATTGAAAAGGGTGCCTGAGGGTATATTTACAGGCGGCTCATTGTTTGAGGGCTTTTGTGCAGGTCTGAGGCGAGGGTTAGAGGTGAGCCCTGCGGCTGAGGGTTATGGTTTGTGTCAGGCCTGAGGCGAAGATTAGGGTTAGGGTTTGGCCTGAGGTTAGGCTCAGAGGTCAGGCAAGGGTTAGCGTTGTCAAATGGTGCGCACTGAGGTATTGCAGCAGTGTCAGTGGGTCAGAACTGTGGGAGTGTATCAGTCATAGGGTCAAGACTGAGGCTGAGCCTTATTCTAAATTCTTATTGGAGGAGTGCTACGTAACTAAATCACATAATTTTTAAAAATGAGGCATCGGCTGAATGTGATTCTCTGACAATAGGTCTGAATCTCGGGTTAATGTTTTGGGGTAGGGTTATTTCTGGGGACAGGGAGAAAGAAAGCAGCTTCGCATACCCAGAGACAGAACCAGACGGAGAGCAATTGCGTATTCTACAGGAGACTCGGGATGTATTGTAAACTTAATAGGTCAAATAGTATTACAGATTAGTTTACAATTAAAGATTATTGCTCTGAGAGAATGCCTCATTGTCAGAGGGTCCGCTTGAGGCTGTCCCTCTATGTTGTAGTGTCAGTACTGAAGGAGTGCTCAATTGTCAGAGGATCACATTCAGCCGATGCCTCACTTTTTAAAAAAATATGTAATTTAGTTATGCAGCACTCACCCAGTAAGAATTTAGATAAAGGCTCAGCCTCAGTCTTGACCCTATGACTGAAACACTCCCAAAGTTCTGTCCCACTGACTCTGCTGCAATACCTCAGTGCGGACCATTTGACAATGAGGCACTGCTTCAGTACTGAAGCTCTGACAGTACTGATTATCTGACAATGAGGGAGTGCCTCAGTCTGACATTGTCACATTGCTGCAATCGTGTGACACTCCCACAAGTCTAACCCTTTGAGAATAAGACAATACCTCAGTCATGACCCTCTCACAATAATGCACCCCAACAGTTCTGATCCTTTGGTACTGCTGCATTACCTCATTAGAGACCCTATAAATGTAAGGCGCTCCTCAGTTCTGACCCTCTTACAATGAGGCGCTACCTCAGTATTGACTCTCTGATGATAATGCTCTCCAGCAGTTCTGTTCCTCTGACAGTGCTTCAATACTTGGCTGGACCAGGCAAATTCCTCATTGTTAGCGGGTCAGTTCTGTGGCAGTGCCTCCTGGTACTGGGATCATATGAATCTGTAACACTACTTGACCTGTTAAGTTTACAATACATCCCGAGTCTCCTCTAGAATCCGCAGTTGCTCTCCCTCCGGCTCTGGGTATGCGAAGCTGCTTTCTTTCTCCCTACTCTCAGAAATATCCCTAACCTTAACCCTAGATTCAGCCCTAACGCTAACCTTCGCGTAATCCCGAAGTTTAACTTCAGCCCAAAGCCTAACCAAACCATAACTCTCAGCCCTAACGCAAGCCTCATCCTACACTAACCATAGCCTGAGGCGCAAACGGAACCCAGCTTCAGCCGTATTCCTGGCCCTCAAACACGGAGTCGCCTGCACAGAGGCCCTCAAACACAGAGACCCCTTTAAATAACCCGTAAAACGCGGACTTCACTGCAAATAACCCCTAAAACTCAGAGTCCTATTTAAACAAACTTCAACAACAGAGCCCCTGTAATTATGCGCTCAAATACACAGACCCCTTTAAATGAACTCTCACACACATTGCCCAGAAAGGATAAGGTAACACACAGGGCTCCTTCTAAATAAATCCGGAAACACTGAGCACCTTTAATTACACCCCAACACTTAGCCCACTAGTAAATTATCCGTAAGACAGGGCCCCTTACAAATAACCCTAAAAAGACAAAGCTACCTATAAATAAACAGCCTCCTGCAAACAAACCCTAAAACAGAGACCCCGTTCAGTACCCTTTAAAACACGGAACTCATTGTAAATAATCCCAAAAACACACAGCATCGTGTATGTACACTCAAAAACACAGACATCCCTGTAAATGAACCCTGAAACACAATGCCTCCTGGAAATAATCTCCGACGCAGAGCCTCATTTAAACAAACGGTAAAAAATAGGCCCCTGTAAATACACTATCAAGCACAGAGACCCTTTAAATAAACCCGAGGAAAGGTCCCTCACGAAGTAAAATGTAAACCACAGAGCACCCGGCACATAACCCCCTGTAAATAAACCCTAAAACACAGAGCTTCATTGACAGGGATGTCTGTGTTTTAAGGTTTATATACAATGAAGCCTGAAGCACAAAGCTTTCTGTAAATAATCTCCGACGCAGAACCTCACTTAAACAAACGATAAAAACAGAGCGACCTGCAGCTACACTCTCAAGCACAGAGACACTTTACATATAACCTAAGAAAGGTTCCTCAGGAATTAAAATGTAAAACAGAGCCCCCAGTAAGAAACAATAAAAGATAGAGCCCCATGTAAATTACATGTCAAATATAGAGCCCCTTGTAAATAAACCCTGAAACACTGTGCAACCTGCAAATCCTCCCTATAACTGTGCCTCCAGTAAATAAACCCTCAGAGACGCCTGTAAATAAGCCCTCAGACAGAGAACCCTTTCAATAACCAGTAAAACAAGGAGCTTAATTCAAATAATCACTGAAACAGAAACCCCTGTAATTATACCCTCAAATACACAGACGCCTTTAAATGACCTCTGAAACAGATGCCCGAGGAAGTAGAATGTAAAACACAGGGCTCCCTCTAAATAAATTCGAAAACACAGAACACCTGTCAACACACTCCAACATCGAGCCGACCTGTAAATTATCCGTAACATAAGTCCCCTTACAAATAAACCCTAAAAGACAGAGCTAACTATAAGTAAAGACCCCCTGTAAATAAATACCAAAACACATAGTAAAAACCGGAAGAACTGCGGATGCTGCAAATCAGGAAAAAATACAAAGTTGCTGGAAAAGCTCAGCAAGTCTGGCAGCATCTGTGAGGAAAAAACAGAGTTAACGTTTCGGGTCAGGTGATCCTTCCTCAGAACCTCTGGCGAGCGCGTCTTTTGTAATGCAGGGTCAATCGCCTTAAAATATCCTTTTCTGTGGTTTTTGTGAGGCACTATAACATTATAACATAAAAACATAAGAACTAAGAGCAGGAGTAGCCATCTGGTCCCTCGAGCCTCCCCCGCTATTCAATAAGATCATGGCTGATCTTTTTGAGACTCAGCTCCACATACCCACCCGCTCACCATAATTCCTTTACTGTTCATAAATTTATCCAGCCTTACCTGAAAAGCATTCAGCGAGGTAGCTTCAACCGCTTCACTGGGCAGGGAATTCCACAGATTCACAACCCTTTGGGTGATGAAGTTCCTCCTGTCCTCAGTCCTACATCTCCTTCCTTTTATTTTGAGGCTATGCCACCTCGTCCTAGTTTCACCTGCTCGTGGAAACAGTCTCCCTGCCTCCACCTTATCTATTCCCTTCATAATCTTGTATGTTTCTATAAGATCTCCCCTCATTCTTCTGAATTCCAATGAGTATAATCCCACCCTACTCAGTCTCTCTTCATATTCCAACCCTCTCAAATCTAGAATCAATCGAGTGAATCTCCTCCTCACCCCGTCCAGTGCTCGTATATCCCTTCTCAAGTAAGGAGACCAAAACTGCACACAGTATTCTCGGTGCGGCCTCACCAGGACCGGAAACAGCTGCAGCATTACCTCCCTGTTTTTAAACTCCATCCCTCGAGCAATGACAGACAAAATTCTATTTGCCTTTTTAATTACCTGCTGCACCTGCAATATTACTTTTAGCGATTCATGCACAAGGACACCCAAGTCCCTCTGCACAGCAGCATGCTGCAATTTTTTTATCATTTAAACCACAGTCCATTTTGTTGTTCTTCCGACCAAAATGGATGACCTCACATTTATCGACATTGTACTCCATCTGCCAGACCTTTGCCCGCTCAGTTAAACTATATATCCCTCTGCAGTTTTTCAGTGTCTTCTGCACACTTTGCTGTAGCGCTCATCTCAGTGTCATCTGCAAATTTTGACACACCACACTTAGTTCCCAACTTCATCATCTGTGTAAATTGTAAACAATTGCAGTCCCAACACCGATCCCTGAGGCACATCACTGGCCACTGACCGCCAACCAGAAGAACACTCATTTACCCCTACTCTTTATTTTCTACTCGTCAATCATCCTCTATCCATGACAATAGATTACCTGTAAAATCGTGCAACTTTATTTATGTAGCATCCTTTGGCGTGGAACCTTGTCAAATGCCTTCTGGAAATCCAGATACACGTCACCCACAGGTTCCCCAATTGCCCATCACGCAAGTAATGTCCTCAAAGAATTCCACCAAGTTAGTTAAACATGACCTACGCTTCATGAACCCATGCTGGGTGTTCCCAATGGGAAAATTTATATCCAGCTGCCTTGCTATTATTTTCCTTAATGATGGATTCAAGCATGTTCCCCACAACCGAAGTAAAGCTAACTGGCCTGTAGTTACCTGCTTTTTGTCCACTTCCTTTTTTAAACAGTGGCGTCACATTAGCTGTTTTCCAATCTGCGGGAACCACCCCAGAGTCCAGTGAATTTTGGTAAATAATTACTAGTGCAAACCTCTTTACTGTTGTACTAAAGGTCCTCAATAACAATGCACCCACAAGCGCTCCAATTACCACTCTCACGCTCTCATTCATTCATAACTTTACTGACCACTTACCAGCGTACTATGTTTACTATTACCGCATTTCATTCATTCATAAAACTGCGATCTTGTCATACTTTTCACGATGAAAGGGAGACTAAATTAAAATGTTCCTACCACCCCATTTACTGCCTTTTCACAGTTTTAATCTTCACGGCCATATTTTGCTAACAGTTGCCAAACCTATGTCTACATCAGAGTCTATCCCTGAAGATGCGTTAATTTTCTAATCTATTCAGAACAATACCATCGTGTCAACCGAAGCTATGAAAGAGCATAATATTAATCAGCCCTCAGCAACCATCTCGCAGGACTTGAATTGCTTGCAGGACATCAAACAAGTTTTCTGCGTTCGCAGAGATAGTAGGAACTGCAGGTGTTGGAGAATCTGAGCGAACAAGGTGTACAGATGGATGAACACAGCAGGCCAAGCAGCAGAGAAGAAGGAAGGCTGACGTTTCGGGCCCAGACCCTTCTTCAGAACTGGTGGAGGGGAAGGAGGTTCTGAAATAAATAGGGAGAGAGGGGGACGGGGATAGAAAATGGATAGAGAGAAGATAGGTGGAGAGGAGACAGACAGGTCAAAGAGGCGGGGATGGAGCCAGTAAAGGTGAGTGTCAGTGGGGAGTTAGGGAGGTGATACGTCAGTCCAGGGAGGACGGACAGGTCAAGGGGGCGGGATGAGGTCAGTCTGTAGGAAATGGGGGTGGCGTTGATGTGGGA
>NW_025969228.1:0-610 GCF_021869965.1 Rhincodon typus
CATCAAAAATCAAGTCATTTGATGAAGTTGAGATTCTTGACTTCTGTCGTGCTCATCTCACTGAATCAAGAATTTTCGTCCAACCAGCATCAAAATTTATGTCCTTTGGAGAAGTTGAGATTTTTGTCTTCTCATATACTTATAACGCTGAAATAAGAACGTTAGTCAAACGAACATAAAAAATTGTGTCATTTGCTGAAGTTCAGATTTTTGACTTCTGAAGTGCTTACCTCGCTGAAAGTAGCATTTTATATAACCAGCAACAAAAGTTAGGTCATCTGGTGAAGGTGAAATTTTAGTCTTCTGAAGTGCTTAACTCACTAGAAATGAACACGTTCGTCAAATTAACATCAAAAAATGAGACATTTGGCGAAGTTCCGATTTTTGTCTTCTGAAGTGCTTATCTCGCTGAAATAAGAATTTTAATCCAACCAGCAATAAAAATTATGTCATTAGGTGAAGTTGAGATTTTTGCCTTCTGAAGTGCTTATCTCTCTCAAATAAGCATGTCAGTCAAACAAACATCAAAACTTGAGTCATTTGTTGAAGTTCAATTAGGTCTGGTGATGTGCTTATCTGAGTGAAATAAGCATGTTCGTCAAAACAGCTT
>NW_025969228.1:710-2172 GCF_021869965.1 Rhincodon typus
CAACATCAAAAGTTAGGTCATCTGGTGAAGGTGAGATTTTAGTCTTGCGGTATGCTTATCTCTGTGAAATAAGCACGTTATTCAAAACAATATCAAAAGTTGAGTCATTTGGTGAAGTTCAGACTTGTGATTTCTGAAGTGCTTATCTCTCTGCAATAAGCATGTTAGTCAAACAAACATCAGAACTTGAGTCATTTGGTGAAGGTGAGATTTTGGTCTACTGAAGATCTTAACTCGCTGAAATAAGCATTTTATTCCAACCAGCATCAAAAGTTGAGTCATTTGGTGAAGGTGACATTTTTGAATTATGAAGTGCTTATCTCACTCAAATAAGCATGTTAGTCAAACAAACATCTAAACATGAGTCATTTTGTGAAGATCAGATTTTGGACTTCAGAAGTGCTGAACTCGCTGAAATAAGTATTTTAATCCAACCAGCATCAAAAGCTGAGTCATTTGGTGAAGTTGAGATTTTCGCCTTCTGAAGTGCTTAACTCGCTGAAATAAACATGTTAGTCAAAACAGCATCAAAAGTTGAGTCACTTGGTGAAGATGAGATTATGATCTTCAGACGTGCTTATCTCAATGAAATAAGCATGTCATTCAAACCAAGATCAAAAACTAACTCATTTGGTGAATTTCAGTTATTGGTCTTCTGATGTACTTATCTGAATGAATTGAGCATGTTAGTCAAAACAGCATTAAAAATTAAGTCATTTGTTGATGTTAAGATTTTTGATTTCTGAAGTGCTAATATCGCTGAATAAGCATGTTAGTCTAACCAACATTAAAACTTGAGTCATTTGGTGAAGTTCTTATTTTGGCCTTCTGAAGTGCTGACCTCACTCGAATATGCATGTTACTCAAAACAACATCAAAAGTTGAGTCATTTGGTGAAGTCGAAATTCTTCACTTCTGAAGTGCTTATTTCACTGGAGGAAGCCTGGTAGTCAATCCAACATCAAAATTTGAGTCATTTAGTTAAGTGCAGATTTTGGACTTCTGAAGTACTTATCTCACTGAAATAAGCATGTTGTCAGAACAGCATAAAAAGTTGAGTGTCTTGTTGAAGTTGAGATTTTAGTCTTCTGCTCTGCTTCTATTGCTGAAATAAGCACGTTCGTCAAAACAACATCAAAAGTTGTGTCATTTGGTGAAGTTGAGATTTTCATCTTCTGAAGTGCTTATCTCAATGAAATAAGCATCTCATTCAAACCAACATCAAAATCTATCTCATTTGGCGAAGTTCAGATATTGGTCTTCTGATGTGGTTATCTGAGTAAAATAAGCATTTTAGTCAAAACAGCATCAAAAGTTAAGTCATTTTTGACGTTGAGATTTTTGACTTCTGCACTGCTTATCTCACTCAAATAAGCATGTTAGTCTCGCCAACATCAAAACTTGAGTCAATTGATTGAAGTTCAGATTTTGGTATTCTGAAGTGCTTATCTGAGTGAAATAA
>NW_025969228.1:2182-12921 GCF_021869965.1 Rhincodon typus
CAACCAACAGCGAAACTTGTGCCATTTGGTGAAGTTCAGATTTTGGTCTTCTGAAGTGCTTATCTGAGTGAAATAAGCATGTTAGTCAAAACAGCATCAACATTGAAGTCATTTGGTGAAGTTGAGATTTTTGACTTCTGAAGTGCTTATCTCCCTGAAATACGCATTTTAGACAAATCAGCATCAAAAGTTAGTTCCTTTCGTGAACTTGAGATTGTAGTCTTCTGATATGCTTATCTCGCTGAAATAAGCGTTTCAGTCAAACCAGCATCCAAAATTGATTGTCTTGGTGAAATTGAGATTTTGGTCTTCTAATATGCTTATCTCGCTGAATTAAGCAAGTTCGACAAAACAACATCAAAAGTTGAGTCATTTGGTGAAGGTGAGATTTTGATCTTCTGAAGTACTTAACTCGCTGAAATAAGCATGTTAGTCAAAAGAACATTAAAAAATGGGTCATTTGGTGAAGTTCAGATTTTTGGCTTCTCAGGTGCTTATCTTGCTGAAATAACCATTTTAACTTAACCAGCACCAAAAGTTAGGTCATCTGGTGAAGGTGAGATTTTAGTCTTCTGATATGCGTATCCCGCTGAAATAAGCACGTTATTCAAAACAATATCAAAAGTTGAGTCATTTGGTGAAGTTGAGACTTGTGATTTCTGAAGTGCTTATCTCTCTGCAATAAGCATGTTAGTCAAACCAACATCACAACTTGAGTCGTTTGGTGAAGGTGAGATTTTGGTCTACTGAAGAGCTTAACTCGCTGAAATTAACATTTATTCCAACGAGCATCAAAAGTTGAGTCATTTGGTGAAGGTGAGATTTTTGAATTACGAACTGCTTATGTCACTCAAATAAGCAAGTTAGCCAAACAAACATCTAAACTTGTGTCATTTTATAAAGTTCAGATTTTGGACTTCAGTGGTGCTCGCTCAAAGAAGCATTTTAATCCAACCAGCATCAAAAGCTGAGTCATTTGGTGAAGTTGAGATTTTCGTCTTCTGAAGTGCGTAAGCCGCTGAAATAAGCATGGCAGTCAAAACAACATCAAAACCTGGGTCGTTTGTTGAAGTTCTGATTTTGGTCTTCTGAAGTGCTTGTCTGAGTGAAATAAGCATGTTAGTCAAAACAGCATTTAAAAGATTATGTCATTTGATGAAGATGTGACTTTGTACTTCTGGTGTGCTTATATCTCTGAAATAAGCATTTTAGTCATACCAGCATCGAAAGTTGAGTATTTTGGTGCAGTTGCGAATTTAGTCTTCTGATATGCTTATCTAACTGAAAGAAACACCTTAGTCAAAACAAGATCAAAAATTGAGTCAGTTAGTGAAATTCAGATTTATGTCTACTGAAGTGCTTAACTCGCTGAAATAAGCATTTTATCCAACCAGCATCAAAAATTAAGTCATTTGGTAAAGTTCAGATTTCGATTTCTGAAGTGCTTATCTCAAAGAAATAAGCATTTTAGTCCAACCAACGTCCAAAGTTAGGTCCATTGGTGAAGTTCAGATTTTGATCTTCTGACGTGCTTATCTCAAAGAAATCAATATGTCATTCAAACCAACATCAAAAACCAACTCATTTGGTGAAGTTGAGATATTGGTCTTCCGATGTGATTATCTGAGAGAAATAAACGTGTTCGTCAAAACAGCATCAATAATTAAGTCATTTGATGAAGTTGAGATTTTTGAATTATGAAGTACTTATCTCACTCAAATAAGCATGTTTGTCAAACAAACATCTAAACATGAGTAATTTTGTGAAGATCAGATTTTGGACTTCAGAAGTGCTTAACTCGCTGAAAGAAGGATTTTAATCCAACCAGCATCAAAAGCTGAGTCATTTGGTGAAGTTGAGAGTTTAGCCTTCTGAAGAGCTGAACTCGCTGAAATAAGTATCTTAATCCAACCAGCATCAAAAGCTGAGTCATTTGGTGAAGTTGAGAGTTTAGCCTGCAGAAGTGCTGTACTCGCTGAAATAAGCATTTTCTTCCAACCAGCATCAAAAGTTGAATCATTTGGTGAAGGTGAGATTTTTGACTTATGAAGGGCATATCTCAGTCAAATGAGCATGTTTGTCAAACAAACATCTAAACATGAGTCATTTTGTGAAGATCAGATTTTGGACTTCAGAAGTGCTTAACCCGCTGAAAGAAGCATTTTAATCCAACCAGCATCAAAAGCTGAGTCATTTGGTGAAGTTGAGATTTTAGCCTACTGAAGTGCTCAACTCGCTGAAATAAGTATCTTAATCCAACCAGCATCAAAAGCTGAGTCATTTGGTGAAGTTGAGATTTCAGCCTTCTGAAGTGCTAAACTCGCTGAAATAAACGTCAGTCAAAACATCATCAAAACTTGAGTCACTGGGTGAAGTTGAGATTTTGATCTTCTGAAGTGCTTATCTCAATGAAATAAGCATGTCATTCAAACCAACTTCAAAAACTAACCCATTTGGTGAACTTCAGATATTGGTCTTCTGATGTGCTTATCTGAGTGAATTGAGCATGTTAGTCAAAACAGCATCAAAAATTAAGTTCTTTGTTGATGTTGAGATTATTGATTTCTGAAGTGTTTAAATCGCTGAATAAGCATGTTAGTCAAACCAACATCAAAACTTGAGTCATTTGGTGAAGTTCAGATTTTGGTTTTCTGAAGTGGTTATCTCACTCAAGTAAGCATGTCAGTCTAACCAACATGAAAACTTGAGTCATTTGGTGAAGTTCTTATTTTGGCGTTCTGAAGTACTTATCTCACTCAAATATCCATGTTACTCAAAACAACATCAAAAGTTGAGTCATTTGGTGAAGTTGAGATATTGATCTTCTGAAGTGCTTATCTAAGTGAAATAAGCATGTTCGTCAAAACAGCATCAAAAATTAAGTCAGATGGTGAAGTTGAGATTTTTTGATTTCTGAAGTGCTTATCTCAAAGAAATAAGCATTTTAGTCCAACCAGCGTGCAAAGTTAGGTCCTTTGGTGAAGTTGCGATTTTTGACTTCTGAAGTGATTATCTCACTCAAGTAATCATGTTAGTCAAACCAACATCACAACTTGAATCATTTGTTGAAGTTCAATTAGGTCCAGTGATGTGCGTATCTGAGTGAAATAAGCATGTTAGTCAAAAAAGCATAAAAAAAAACTAAGTCATTTGGTGAAGGTGAGATTTTTGATCTCTGATGTGCTTCATCACTGAAATAAGCATTTTCGTCATACCAGCATCAAAAGTTGAGTGTTTGGGTGAAGTTGCAATTTTGGTCTTCTGATATGCTTATCTAACTGAAATAAGCACGTTCGTCAAGACAACATCAAAAATTGATTCATTTCGTGAAGTTCAGGTACATGTCTATGGAAGTCCTGAAGTCGCTGAAATAAGCATTTTAACCCAACTGGCATCAAAAATTAAGTCATTTGATGAAGTTGAATTTTTTGCCTTCAGAAGTGCTTATCTTCCGCACATATGCATGTTAGTCAAACCAACATCAAAAGTTGAGTCATTTGGTAAAGTTGAGATTTTGATCTTATGACGTGCTTATCTCAATGAAATCAATATGTCATTCAAACCAACATCAAAAACCAAATCATTTGGTGAAGTTGAGATAGTGGTCTTCCGATGTGATTATCTGAGAGAAATAAGTGTTTTAGTCAAAACAGCATCAATAATTAAGTCATTTGATGAAGTTGAGATTTTTGAATTATGAAGTGCTTATCTCACGCAAATAAGCATGTTTGTCAAACAAACATCTAAACTTGAGTCATTTTGTGAAGTTCAGAGTTTGGACTTCAGAAGTGCTTAACTCGCTGAAAGAAGCATTTTAATCCAACCAGCATCAAAAGCTGAGTCATTTGGAGAAGTTGAGAGTTTAGCCTTCTGAAGTGCTTAACTCGCTGAAATAAGTATTTTAATCCAAGCAGCATCAAAAGCTGAGTCATTTGGTGAAGTTGAAATTTTTGCCTTCAGAAGTGCTTATTTTACGCAAATATGCGTTAGTCAAACGAACATCAAAAGTTGAGTCATTTGGTCAAGTTGAGATTTTGATCTTCTGACGTGCTTATCTCAAAGAAATCAACATGTCATTCAAACCAACATCAAAAACCAACTCATTTGGTGAGTTGAGATAGTGGTCTTCCGATGTGATTATCAGAGAGAAATACGCGTGTTAGTCAAAACAGCAGCAATAATTATGTCATTTGATGAAGTTGAGAGTTTTGAATTATGAAGGGCTTATCTCACTCAAATAAGCATGTTTGTCAAACAAACATCTCAACTTGAGTCATTTTGTGAAGTTCAGATTTTGGACTTCAGAAGTGCTTAACTCGCTGAAAGAAGCATTTTAATCCAAATAGTATCAAAAGCTGAGTCATTTGGTGAAGTTGAGATTTTAGCCTTCTGAAGTGCTTAACTCGCTGAAATAAGCATGTGAGTCAAACGAACATAAAAAAATGGGTCATTTGGTGAAGTTCAGATTTTTGGCTTCTCAGGTGCTTATCTTGCTGAAATAAGCATTTTAATTTAACGAGCACCAAAAGTTAGGTCTTCTTGTGAATGTGAGGTTTTAGTCTTCTGGTATGCTTATCTCGCTGAACTAAGCAAGTTATTCAAAACAATATCAATAGTTGAGTCATTTGCTGAAGTTGAGCCTTGTGATTTCTGAAGTGCTTATCTCTGCAATAAGCACGTTAGTCAAACCAACTTCAGAACTTGAGTCGTTTGGTGAAGGTGAGATTTTGGCCGACTGAAGATCTGAACTCGCCGAAATAAGCATTTTCTTCCAACCAGCATCAAAAGTTGAGTCATTTGGTGAAGGTGATATTTTAGAATTATGAAGTGCTTATCTCAGTCAAATGAGCATGTCAGTCAAACAAACATCTAAACATGAGTCATTTTGTGAAGATCAGATTTTGGACTTCAGAAGTGCTTATCTCGCTGAAAGAAGCATTTTAATCCAACCAGCATCAAAAGCTGAGTCATTTGGTGAAGCTGAGATTTTAGCCTTCTGAAGTGCTTAACTTGCTGAAATAAACATGTTAGTCAAAACAGCATCAAAAGTTGAGTCACTTGGCGAAGTTGAGATTATGATCTTCTGAAGTGCTTATCTCAATGAAATAAGCATCTCAATCAATCCAAAATCAAAAACTAACTCATTTGGTGAATTTCAGTTATTGGTCTTCTGATTTACTTATCTGAGTGAATTGAGCATGTTAGTCAAAACAGCATCAAAAATGTAGTCATTTGTTGATGTTGAGATTTTTGATTTCTGAAGTGCTTAAATCGCTGAATAAGCATGTCAGTCTAACCAACATGAAAACTTGAGTCATTTGGTGAAGTTCTTATTTTGGCCTTCTGAAGTGCTTACCTCACTCAAATATGCATGTTACTCAAAACAACATCAAAAGTAGAGTCATTTGGTGAAGTCGAAATTCTTCACTTCTGAAGTGCTTATTTCACTGGAGGAAGCCTGTTAGTCAATCCAACATCAAAATTTGAGTCATTTGGTTAAGTGCAGATTTTGTTCTTCTCAAGTACTTATCTCACTGAAATAAGCATGTTGTCAGAACAGCATAAAAAGTTGAGTATCTTGAAGTTGAGATTTTGGTCTTCTGCTCTGCTTCTATCGCTGAAATAAGCACGTTCGTCAAAACAACATCAAAAGTTGTGTCATTTGGGGAAGTTGAGATTTTCATCTTCTGAAGTGCTTATCTCAATGAAATAATCATGTCATTCAAACCAACATCAAAAACTAACTCATTTGGTGAATTTCAGTTATTGGGCTTCTGATGTACTTATCTGAGTGAATTGAGCCTTTTAGTCAAAAAAGCATTAAAAATTAAGTCATTTTTGATGTTGAGATTTTTGACTTCTGCACTGCTTATCTCACTCAATTAAGCATGTTAGTGTAACCAACATCGAAACTTGAGCCATTTGTTGAAGTTCAGATTTTGGTCTTCTGAAGTGCTTATCTGAGTGAAATAAGCATGTTAGTCAAAACAGCAGCAAAAAATTAAGTCATTTGGTGAAGGTGAGATTTTTGACCTCCTGGTGCTTATATCACTGAAATAAGCATTTTAGTCATCCCAGCATGAAAAAGTTGAGTGTTTTGGTGAAGTTGCGATTTTGGTCTTCTGATATGCTTATCTACTTGAAATAAGCACCGTGGTCAAAACAAGATCAAAATTGAGTTATTTGGTGAAATTCAGATTTATGTCTCCAGAAGTGCTTTGCTCGAAGAAATAAGCATTTTAATCCAACCAGCATCAAGAATTAAGTCATTTGGTGAAGTTGAGATCTTTGCCTTCAGAAGTGCTGAAAAGGCTGAAATAAGCATGTTAGTCAAACGAACATCAAAAATTCAGTCATTTGGTGCATTTCAGATTTTTTTCTTGTGATTTGCTTATCTCGCTGAAAGACGCATTTTAATCTAAACAGCGTTGAAATTTAAATCATTTGGTGAAGTTGAGATTTTTGACTTCTGAAGTCCTTATTTCATTCAAATAAGCATGTTAGTCTGAACAACATTAAAATTTCAGTCATTTGGAGAAGTTCAGGTTTTAGTCTTCTCAAGTGCTGAACTCACTGAAATAAGCACTTCCGTGAAAACAAATTCAAAAATTAAGTCATTTGTTGAAGTTGAGATTTTTGACTTCAGAAGTGCTTAAATGGCTGAAATAAACATGTTAGCCAAACCAACATCAAAAATTCAGTCATTTGGTGAATTTCAGATTCTTTTCTTCTGATTTGCTTGTCTCGCTGAAAGGCGCATTTTAATCCAAGCGTTAAAAATTAAATCATTTGATGAAGTTGATATTTTTGGCTTCTGAAGTCTTTATCTCACTCAGATAAGCATGTTAGTCGAAACAACATTAAAATTTCAGTCAGTTGGAGAAGTTCAGATTTTAGTCTTCTCAAGTGCTGATCTCGCTGAAATAAGCACGTCGGTCAAAACAACATCAAAAGTTGAGTCATTTGGTGAAGTTTAGATTTTGATCTTCTGAAGAGCTTACCTCATGAAATCAGCATGTCATTCAAACCAACATCAAAAACTAACATTTTTGGTGAAGTGAGATATTGATCTTCTGAAGTGCTTATCTGAGTGAAATAAGCATGCCAGTCAAAACAGCATCAAAAATTAAGTCAGATGGTGAAGTTGAGATTTTTGATTTCTGAAGTGCTTATCTCACAGAAATAAGCATTTTAGTCCAACCAGCGTCCAAAGTTAGGTCCTTTGGTGACGTTGAGATTTTTGTCTTCTGATGTGCTTATCTCACTCAAATAATCATGTTAGTCAAACCAACATTAAAACTTGAGTCATTTTGTGAAGTTCAGATTTTGGTTTTCTGAAGTGTTTATCCCACTGAAATAAGCATGTTAGTCAAAATAGCATCAACATTGAAGTCATTTGGTGAAGTTGAGATTTTTGACTTCTGAAGTGCTTATCTCCCTGAAATAAGCATTTTAGCCAAACCAGCATCAAAAGTTCGGTGTCTTGGTGAAATTGAGATGTTGGTCTTCTGTTAATGCTTCTCTCGCTAAAGTAAGGACGTTATTCAAAACAACATCAAAAATTGAGTCATTTGGTGAAGTTGAGATTTTGATCTTCTGACGTGCTTATCTCAAAGAAATCAACATGCCATTTAGATCAACATCAAAAACCAACTCATTTGGTGAAGTTGAGTTATTGGTCTTCCGATGTGATTATCTGAGTGAAATAAACATTTTAAGCAACACAGCATCAATAATTAAGTCATTTGATGAAGTTGAGATTTTTGAATTCTGAAGGGCTAATCTCACTCAAATAAGCATGGTATCAAACAAACGTCGAAGCTTGAGTCATTTTGTGAAGTTTACATTTTGGACTTCTGAAGAGTTTAACTGCTGAAAGAAGTATTTTAATCAAAACAGCATTAAAAGTTGAGTCATTTGGTGAAGTTCAGATTTTGGTCTTCTCAAGTGCTTATCTCACTGAAATAAGCATGTTGTCAAAACAGCATGAATTTCAGTGTCTTTTTGAAGTTGAGGTTATGGTCTTCTGCTGTGCTTATCTCGCTGAACTAAGCACGTTAGTGAAAACAACATCAAAAGTTTTGTCATTTGGTGAAGTTGAGATTTTGATTTTCTGAAGTGCTCATCGCGCTGAAATGAGCATGCTCGTCAAACTAAAATCAGAAGTTCAGATTTTTGTCTTCTGAAGTGCATATCTCGCTGAAATAAGAATTTTAATCCAACCAGCATCATAAATTATGACGTTTGGTGAAATTGAGATTTTAGCCTTCTGAATTGCGTGTCTCACTATAATAAGCATGTTGGTCAAAATAACATCAAAAGTTGAGTCATTTGGTGAAGTTGAGATTTTGATCTTCTGGAGTGCTTAACTCAATGAAATAAGCAGGTCATTCAAACCTACATGAAAAACTAACTCATTTGATGGAGTTGAGATATTGATCTTCTGATGTGCTCAACTCCCTGAAATAAGCATGTTGGTCCAAATGCATTCAAACATCAAGTCATTTGGTGAAGTTCAAATTTTTGGCTTCTGAGGTGCTTATCTCATTGAAATAAGCATGTTAGTCAAACCAGCATCAGAAGATAGGTCATTTGGTGAAGTTGAGATTTTAGTCATCTGACATGCTTAACTCGCTGAAATAAGCATTTTAATACAATGAGCATCATAAATTAAGTCATTTGGTGAAGTTGAGATTTTTGGCTTCAGAAGTGCTAATCTCACTCAAATATGCATGTTACTCAAAACAACATCAGAAGCTGAGTAATTAGGTAAGGTCGAGATTCTTCATTTCTGAATTGCTTATTTCACTGGAGGAAGCCTGTTAATCAATACAACATCAACATTTTGGACATTTAATGCAGTTCAAATTTGGTCTTCTGAAGTGCTTATTTCACTGAAATAAACATGTTAGACAAAACAGCCTCAAAAGTGGTGTGTCATGTTAAAGTTGAGACTTTGGTCTTCTGCTTTGCTTATCTCGCAGAAATAAGCACGTTCGTCAAATCAACATAAAAACATGTGACATTTGGTGAAGTTGAGATTTTTGACTTCTGAAGTGCTTATCTCGCTGAAATGAGCATGTTAGTAAAAACTAACATCAAAAATGGAGTCTTTCGGTGAAGTTCAGATTTTTGTCTTCTGAAACGCTTAACTCGCTGAAATAAGCATTTTAATCCAAACAGCATCAAAAGTTGAGTCGTTTGGTGAATTTGAGATTTCAGCCTTCTGAAGCGCCAATCTGGCTGAAGTAAGCATGTTAGCCAAAACAGCATCAAAAGGTGAGTCATTTGGTGAAGTTGAGATTTTGATCTTCTGAAGTGCTTTTTTTCAGTGAAATAAACATGTTAGTCGAAACAGCATCAAAAGTTGAATGTCATGTTGAAATGAGACTTTGGTCTTCTGCTTTGTTCATCTGGCAGAAATAAGCACGTTAGTCAAATCAACATCAAAAGTTGTGTCATTTGGTGAAGTTGAGAACTTGGTCTTCGGTAGTGCTTATCTCGCTGAAAGGAGCATGTTAGTCAAACTAACATCAAAAATTGAAAGATTTGGTGAAGTTCAAATTTTTGCCTTCTGAAGTGCATATCTCGCTGAAGTAAGAATTTTAATCCAACCAACATGAAAAATTATGTCATTTGGTGAAATTGAGATTTTAGCCTTCAGAAGAGCGTATCTCACTCATATGAGTATGTTGGTCAAAACGACATCAAAAGTTGAGACATTTGGAGAAGTTGAGATTTTTTACTTCTGAAGTGCTTATCTCACGCAAATAAGCATGTTAGTCAAACAAACATCAAAATTTCAGTCATTTTGTGAAGTTCAGATTTTGGTCTTCTGAAGTGCTTTATTCGCTGAAATAAGCATTTTAGTCCAACCATATCAAAAGATGAATCGTTTGGTGAAGTTGAGATTTTAGCCTTATGAAGCGCTTAAATCGCTGAAGTAAGCATGTTAGTCAAAACAACATCTAAAGTTGAGTCATTTGGTGAAGTTGAGATTTCGATCTTCTGAAGTGCTTATCTCAATGAACTAAGCATGTCATTCAAACCAACAAGAAAACTCACTCATTTGGTGGAGTAGAGATTTTGGACTTCTGAAGTGCTTTCTCACTGAAAAAAGCATTTTAGTCAAATCAGGACCTAAAGTTAGGTCCTTTGGTGAAGTTGAGATTTTAGACTTCGCATAAGCTCATCTCGCTGAAATAAGCATTTTAGTCAAACCTGAATCAAAAGATGAGTGTTTTGTTGAAGTTGAGATTTTGATACTCTGAAGTGCTTAACTCACTGAAATAAGCATGTTCGTCAAAACAACATCAAAATTTGAATCATTTGGTGAAGTTGAGATATTTGACTTCTGAAGTGCTTATCTCTCTGAAGTAAGCATGTTAATAAAATCAGCATCAAAAGTTGAGTCATGTGCTGAAGTTGAGGTTTTAGTCTTCTGATGTGCTTGTCTGAGTGAAATCAACGCGTTAGTCAAAAAGGCATCAACAATTAAGTCATTTGGTGAAGTTGAGATTTTCGACTTCTGAAGTGCTTCTCTGACTCAAATAAGCATCTTAGTCTAACAAACATAAAAACTTGAGTCATTTGGTGAAGTTCAGATATTGGTCTTCTGAAGTGCTTAACTAGCTGAAATAAGCATGTTCGTCAAAACAACATCAAAATTTGAGTCATTTGGTGGAGTCGAGATTCTTCAATTCTGAAGTGGTTATTTCACTGGAGGAAGCCTGTTCGTC
>NW_025969228.1:12931-16385 GCF_021869965.1 Rhincodon typus
AATGCCGATCTCAGTCAAATAAGCATGTTCGTCAAAACATCATCTAATGTTGAGTCATTTGGTGTAGTTGAAACATTTGACTTCTGAAGTGCTTGTCTGACTCAGAGAAGCATGTTAGTCTAACCAACATCAAAACTTGAGTCATCCGGCCAAGTTCAGATTTTGGTCTTCTGAAGTGCTTAACTCGCTGAAATAAGCATTTTAAGCCAACCAGCGTCAAATGTTGAGTCGGTGGTGAAGTCGAGATTTGAGCCTTCTGAAGGGCTTAAGTCGCTGAAGTAAGCATGTTTGTCAAAACAACATCAAAATTTTTGTCACTTGGTGAAGTTGAGATTTTCATCTTCTGAAATGCTTATCTCAATGAAATAAGCATGTCATTCCAACCAACAATAAAAACTAACTCATTTGGTGGAATTGAGATATTGGTCTTCTGATGTGCTCAATTCCCTCAAATAAGCATTTTGGTCCAACCAGATTCAAACATCAAGTCATTTGGTGAAGTTCAGATTTTGATCTTCTGAAGTGCTTTACTTGCTGAAATGAGCATGTTTGTAAAAACTAACATCGAAAATTGAGTCTTTTGGTGAAGTTCAGATTTTTGTCTTCTTCGGCTCTTAACTCGCTAAAATAAGCATTTTAATCCAAACAGCACTAAAGTTGAGTCATTTGGTGAAGTTGAGATTTTAACCTTCTGAAGCGCTTCTTCGCTGAAGTAAGCATTTTAATCCAACCAGCATCAAAAATTAAGTCATTTGGTGAAGGTGAGATTTTTGCCTTCTGGAGGGTTTATCTCACTCAAATAAGCATGTTCGTCTAACCAACATCAAAACTTGAGTCATCAGGTGAAGTTCTGATTTTGGTCATCTGAAGTGCTTATCTCACTGATATAAGCATTTCAGTCAAACCAGCATCACAAGTTGTGTGTTTTGGTGAATTTGCGATTTTGGTCTTCTGATATGCTTATCTAACTGAAATAAGCACGTTAGTCAAAACAACATCAAAAATTGAGTCATTTGGTAAAGTTCAGTTTTATCTCTACTGAAGTGCTTAACTCGCTGAAATAAACATTTTAATCCAACCAGCATCAAAAATTAAGTTATTTGGTGAAGTTGAGAATTTTGCCTTCAGAAGTGCTTATCTCAGTCAAATGTGAATGTTAATTAAAACACCATCAAAAGTTGAGTCATTTGGTGAAGTCGAGATTCTTCACTTCTGAAGTGCTTATTTCACTGGCGGAAGCCTGTCAGTCAATCCAACATCAAAATTTGCGTCATTTAGTGAAGTTCAGATTTTGGTCTTCTGAAGTGCTTATCTTACTGAAATAAGCATGTTACTCATACAAACATCAAAACTTGAGTCATTTTGTGAAGTTCAGATTTTGGTCTTCTGAAGTGTTTAAATCGCTGAAATAAGCATTTTAAACCAAATAGCATTGTAAGTTGAATCGTCTGGTGAAGTTGAGGTTTTGCACTTCTGAGGCGCTGAACTCGCTGAAGTAAACATGTTAGTCAAAACAACATCAAAAGTTGAGTCACTGGGTGAAGTTGAGATTTTGATCTTCTGAAGTGCTCATCTCAATGAAATCAGCATGTCATTCAAACAACATGAAAAACTAACTCATTTGGTGGATTTGAGATATTGGTCTTCTGATGTGCTCAACTCCCTCAAATAAGCATTTGATCCAAACAGATTCAAACATCAAGTCATTTGGTGAAGTTCAGATTTTTGGAATCGGAGCTGCTTATGTCGCTGAAATAAGCATGTTAGTCAAACCAGCATCAAAAGTTAGGTCATTTGGTGAAGTTGATGTTTTAGTCTTCTGATATGCTTAACTCGCTGAAATAAGCATTTTAATTTAACCAGCATCGTAAATTAAGTCAAGTGGTGAAGTTGAGATTTTTGACGTCTGAAATGCTTATCTCACTGAAATAAGCATGTTAATCAAATCAGCATCAAAAGTTGAGTCATTTGGTGAAGTTGAGATTTTGGTCTTCCGATGTGCTTGTCTGAATGAAATAAGCGTGTTACTCAAAACAGCATCAATAGTTAAGTCTTTTGGTGATGTAGAGATTTTTGACTTCTGAACTGCTTATCTGACTCAAATAAGCATTTAATCTAACCAGCATCAAAACTTGAGTCATCTGGTGAGATTCAGATTTTGGTCTTCTGAAGTGCTTATCTGAGTGAAATAAGCATGCGAGTCAAAACAGCATAAAAAAAAAGCCATGTGTTGAAGTGGAGATTTTTGAATTCTGAAATGCTTATCTCACTAAAATAAGCATTTTAGTCAAACCAGAATCAAAAGTTGAATGTTTTGGTGAAGTTCCGATTTTGGTCTTCTGATATGCTTATCTAACTGAAGTAAGCACGTTAGTCGAAACAACATCAAAAATTGAGTCATATTTGGTAAAGTTGAGATTTATATCTGCTGAAGTGCTTAACTCGCTGAAATAAGCATTTTTATGCAACCTGCATCAAAAATTAAGTCATTTGGTGAAGGGTGAGATTTTTGCCTTCAGAAGTGCTTATCGAACTCAAATCTGCATGTTACTCAAAACAACATCAAAATTTGAGTCATTTATGAAGTCGAGATTCTTCACTTCGACAGTGCTTATTTCACTGGAGGAAGCCTGTTAGTCAATCGAACATCAAAATTTGAGTCATTTAGTAATGTTCAAGTTTTGGTCTTCTGCAGTGTTTATCTCACTGAAATAAGCATGTTAGTCAAAACAGCATAAAAAGTTGTGTCATTTGTTGAAGTTGAGATTTTGATCTTCTGAAGTGCTTATTTCGCTGAACTGAGCATGTTAGTCAAACTAACATCAAAAATTGAGTCATTCGGTGAATTTGAGATCGCACTGAGAGGATGCTGTACTTTTGAAGAGTCAGTATTGAGGAAGTGCTGCATTGTCGGAGAGTCAGTATTAAGAGAGTACAGCACTGCTGGACGGTCAATTTGAGGATTTGCTATGCTGTAGGAGGGTCAATAATGATGGAATTCTGCACTGTCAGAGGGTGAAAATTAAGGGAGAGCTGCAGATTCAGAGTGTTAATGTTGATGGGGGTGTTGCATAAAGTGGCAATGGCTAAGTGGTAAGTCATGCTACACTATTGAAAGGTCAGCCCTGTGAGAAAGCCACCCTCTCAGAGGGTCAATATTAAGGGAGAGCTTCACTGTCAGGAGGTCAATAGTAAGAGAGTCCTCCAGCATTGAGGCTCAATATTAAGTGACTGCTACACTGTCAGAGAGTCAATGATGAGTGGGTGCTGAAGTGTTGCAGAGTAAGTACGGAGGGAGTGCTGCATTGTCATTGTCATCACTGTCGGAAGGCCAATTTTCAGGGAGTGCTGCATTGTCAGAGGGTCACTACTGAGGGAGTACTGCATGGTCAGAACAGTCAGCCATGACGGATTGCTGCACTGTCAGAGGGTCAATATGAAGGGTGTGCTACAC
>NW_025969229.1:0-16380 GCF_021869965.1 Rhincodon typus
TTAATCTGTAATATTATTTGACCTGTTAAGTTCACAATACTTCCCGTGTCTCCTGTAGAATACGCAGTTGCTCTCCCTCTCGCTCTGGTTATGCGAAGCTGCTTTCTTCCATACGACCCTCAGAAATAACATTCGCCGTAACTGTAACCCTAGATTCAGCCCAAACGCTAACACTCATGTAAACCCTAAGTCCAACCTCAGCCCAAATCCTAACCTCAGTCCTAACCCAAACCATAACCCTCAGTCAACGCTGACCCGAACCTTACCTCTAACTCTAGCCTCAGCCCTAACACCTACCCTCAGCCCTATAACACAAGCCTCATCCCTACACTAACCATAGCCTGAGTCCTAAACCGAACCGAGCTTCAGCCCTACTCCTGACTGAAGACATAGAGCCTCCGGTACAGAAACCCGGAGACACAGAGGCCCCCGTACAGAAACCCGAAGATAGAGACCCCTTTCAATTAACTGTAAAACACGGAGCACACTATAAATAATCCCTAAAACATAGACATCCCTGTAAATGAACCGTGAAACACAAAGCCTTCTGTCAGTAACCTCCGAAGCAGAATCTCGTTTAAACAAACGCGAAAAAGAGCCTCCTGTAAATACACTCAAGCACACAGACCCCTTTAAATATAACCTAAGAAATGTGCCTCGGGAAGTAAAATGTAAAAGACAGAGAACCCAGTAAGAAACCAGAAAACACAGAGACGTCTCTAAAGAAACCCTAAAACAGAGCCCCCTGTAAATAATCCAAAACTCAGAGCACCCTGCACACGAACCCTAAACGTTAACTGTTTTTGCCTTCACAAATGCTGCCAGACCTGCTGAGATTTTTCAGTTATTTTGTTTTTGTTCCTGATTTGAAGCATCTGCATTTCCTTCGGTTTTCAATTAACGAGGCAGTCAGTTAGATCAAATGGTTATGTATCACATATTTACCAGTCGGATTCAAACACGCAGTAACCGTTCGCTCATGTGGTCACTTGCTTATCTTATAACCTTTGCCCCTGAATATCCTGTGGTCTGCCCTGTTTACTCATACTGGTTAGCACTTAACAAGGCTCCCGGAGTCTGGCTGGCGTGTGTTTCGCAATACAGAGTCAATCGCCTGAAAATATCTTTTTCTGTGGTTTTTGTGTGACACTGTATCATAAACCTCTTTACTGTTGTACTGAAGGTCCTCTTTACCAATGCACCCACAAGCGCTCCATATGACCCCTCTCGCGCCCTCATTCATTCATATCTTTACTGACCACTCATTAGCGTACTGTGTTTACTATTACCGCATTTGATTCATTCATTCATAAAACTGCATTCTTGTCATTATTTTCACTGATAAAAGGAAACGAAATTAAAATGTTCCTTACACCCCATTACTGCCTTTTCACAGTTTGAACCCTTGCTGCTAACAGTGTCCAAACTTGTGTCTACATCAGAGTCAATTTCTGAGTGTATGTTAATTTTCTAATCTATTCAGAACGATACGATTCAATCTATCGTGTCACCTGAAACTATGAAAAATTATAATATTAATAAGCCCTCAACAAACGTCTCCCAGGACTTGAATATCTTGCAGGACATCAGACAAGTTTTCTGCGTTACCACGTCTCTGTTCGATACATATTGAACAGAGTCCGCGTAACCCTTTAAGAAAGCTACTCTCAACATAGCGCTTCCGTGAAATTGAATGAAAGAATGAGTAAACCGGCAATAGTGAAATCTCAAGAGCCAGCCGCGGTAATTAGGCTTCTGAACTTTCTGTTGTCATTAAGTAACTCCCAATCCAGTCAAATCATATAGGGTTGATAATCTTTCTGGCATTCTCTAACTTTAAACGAATAAAACGACCGACGCCCATGATTGGCCTACTTCAAATACCTCAGTCCTGACCCGCTAACAATGAGGCGCTCCCTCAGTCCTGACCCGCTGACAATGAGGCGCTCCCTCATTCCTGACCCGCTGACAATGAGGCGCTCATTCTGACTCTATTACAATGTGGCTCTACCTCAACAATGACCATCAGACAACACTACACCTCCCCATTACTGACTCTTTGTCAAAGAGGCATTGCCTCAGACTATGATGTACTATCTCAATCCGAACAATTCGCCGTGCTGTACTGGGAGCTGTGCTATTTAGTGTTGATTTACAGTGAGCTTGTGTTTTAGGCATTATCAATTGGAGGCTCTGTGTTTTCGGGTCGCCTCTGAGAGTTTATTTACAGGAGGCTTAGTTTTAGGGACGATTTGCAGGGGTCACTGTTTCAGGGTTATTTACTGGGAGATCTATATTTTACACTTTATTTACAGGGGAGTCGGTTTTTTATGGTTCCTTCCTGGGGGCTTTGTCTTTTCCACTTTATTTCCTGAGGGACCTTTCTTCGGTTATATATGAAGGGGTCCCTGTGCTAAGGGTATATATACAGGGGGCTCTGTTTTTAGCATTTTTTCAAATGAGACTCTGCTTCGGAGAATATTTACAGGAGGCTGTGTGTTTCAGAGTTCATTCACAGGGATGTCTGTGTTTTAGGGTATCTGTACACGATGTTCTGTGTTTTAGGGATTATTTATAGTGGTCTTTGTTTTACAGGTTACTGAAAGGTGTCTCTGTCTTCGGGTTAATTTACCGGGGACTGTTATTTATAGGTACGTCTATCTTTTCAAAGTTTACTTGTAAGGGGCCCTGTCTTACGGATAATTTACAGGTGGGCTGAGAGTGGAGTGTAATTGCAGGTGTTCAGTGTTTTCGGATTTATTTAGAGGGGTTCCTATGTTTTACCTTCTACTTCCTGGGTGATGTGTGTTAGAGTTCATTTAAAGGGGTCCGTGTATTTGAGGGTATAATTACAGGAGGCTTTGTTTTTAAGATTTGTTTAAATGGGGCTCTATATTTTAGGGGTTATTTACTGTGAGCTCCGCATTTTACGGGTTATTGAAAGGCATTTCTGAGGGTATATTTACAGGCGGCTCGGTGTTCGAGGGCGATTGTGCAGGGCTGAGGCGAGCATTGGAGGTGAGGTTAGGGTCAGCGCTGGGGCTGAGGGTTATGGTTTGTGTCGGGCCTGAGGCGAAGGCTCAGGGTTTGGCCTGAGGTTAGGCTCAGAGCGTTTGCAAGGGTTAGCGTTAGGGCTGAATCTCGGGTTAAGGTTTGGGTTAGGGTTATTTCTGGGGGCAGGGAGAAAGAAAGCAGCTTCGCATAACCAGAGACAGAACCAGAGGGAGAGCAACTGCGTATTCTACAGGAGACTCGGGATGTATTGTAAACTTAACAGGTCAAATAGTATTACAGATTAGTTTACAATTAAAGATTATTGTCCTGAGAGAAAGCCTCATTGTCAGACGGTCCGCTTGAGGCTGTCCCTCTATGTTGTAGTGTCAGTACTGAACGAGTGCACAATTCTCAGAGGATCACATTCAGCCGACGCCCCATTTAAAAAAAAATATGTAATTTAGTTATGTAGCACTCCCCCAGTAAGAATTTAGAATAAGGCTCAGCCTCAGTCTTGACACTATGACTGATACACTCCCAGAGTTCTAACCAACTGACACTGCTGCAATAGCTCAGTGCGGACCATTTGACAATGAGGCACTGCTTCAGTACTGAAGCTCTGACAGTACTGACTATCTGACAATGAGGGAGTGCCTCAGTCTGAAATTGTCACAGTGCTGCAGTCGTGTGGCACTCCCATAAGTCTAACCCCTTGAGAATAAGACACTACCTCAGTCATGACCGTCTCACAATAATGCACCCCAACAGTTCTGACCCTCTGGTGCTGCTGCATTACCTCATTGTAGACCCTATAAATGTCAGGCACTTCCTCAGTTCTGACCCTCTTACAATGAGGCGCTACCTCAGTACTGACTCTCTGATTATAATGCTCTCCAGCAGTTCTGTTCCTCTGTCAGTGCTTCAATACTTGCCTGGACCAGGCAAATTCCTCATTGTTAGCGAGTCCGTTCTGTGGCAGTGCCTCCTGGTAATGGGATCATATGAATCTGTAATACTATTTGACCTGTTAAGTTTACAATACATCTCGAGTCTCCTGTAGTATACGCAGTTGCTCTCCCTCCGGCTCTTGGTTTACGGAGCTGCTTTCTTTCTCCCTACTCTCAGATATATCCCTAACCTTAACCTTAGATTCAGCCCTAACGCTGGCACTCGCGTAAGCGCGAAGCCTAACTTCAGCCCGAAGCCTAAGTTCAGCCCAAAGCCGAACCCAAACCATAACCCTTAGCCCTAACGCTGGCCTCATCCTGCACGAGCCATAGTCTCAGGCCCAAACCGAACCCAGATTCAGCCGTACTCTGGGCCTTTAAACACGAAACCGCCTGCACAGAGGCCCTCAAACACAGAGACCCCTTTCAATAACCTGTAAAAAGCGGACTTCACTGTAAATAACCCCTAAATCACAGAGTCCTATTTGAACAAACTTCAATAACAGAGACCCCTGTAATTAAACGCTCAAATACACAGAACCTTTTAAATGAACTCTCACACACATTGCCCAGGAAGTATAAGGTAAGACACAGGGATCCTTCTCAATAAATCCGAAAACACTGAGCACCTTTAATTACACCCCAACACTTAGCCCACCTGTAAATTATCCGTAAGACAGGGCCCCTTACAAATAACCCTAAAAAGACAAAGCTACCTATAAAGAAACAGCCTCCTGCAAACAAAGCCTAAAACAGAGACCCCTTTCAATAACCTGTAAAATACGTAGCTTAATTCAAATAATCCTTAAAACAGAACCCCCTGTAATTATACCCTCAAATACACAGACCCCTTTAAATGACCTGTAAAACAGATGCCCTTGGAAGTATAATGTAAAACACAATGCTCCCTCTAAATAAATTCGAAAACACAGAGCTCCAGTCAATACACCCCAACATCGAGGCGACCTGTAAATTATCCGTAAAACAGGGCCCCTTACAAATAAATCCTAAAAGACAGAGCGAGCTATAAATAAAGAGCCCCCTGTAAATAAATACCAAAACACATAGTAAAAACACGAAGAACTGCGGATGCTGCAAATCAGGAAAAATACAAAGTTGCTGGGAAAGCTCAGCAAGTCTGGCAGCATCAGTGAGGGAGAAAAAAAAACAGAGTTAACGTTTCGGGTCAGGTGATCCTTCCTCAGAACCTCTGGCTCGCATGTCTTTAGTAATGCAGGGTCAATCGCCTTAAAATATCCTTTTCTGTGGTTTTTGTAAGGCACTTTAACATTATTACATGAGAACATTAGAACTCAGAGCAGGAGGAGGCCATCTGGCCCTCCAGTCTGCCCCGCTATTCAATAAGATTATGGCCGATCTTTTTGAGACTCAGCTCCACTTACCAGCCCGCTCAAAATAAACCTTAATTCCTTCACTGTTCATAAATTTATATCGCCTTGCCTTAAAAATATTCAGCGAGGTAGCTTCAACCGCTTCACTGGGCAGGGAATTCCACAGATTCACAACCCTTTGGGTGAAGAAGTTCGTCCAGTACTCAGTCCTACATCTGCTTCCTTTTATTTTGAGGCTATGCCCAAAGTCCTAGTTTCACCTGCTAGTGGAAACAACCTCCCTGCCTCCACCTTATTTATTCCCTTCATAATCTTGTATGTTTCTACAAGATCTCCTCTCATTCCTCTGAACTCCAATGAGTATAATCCCAGCCTACTCAGTCTCTCCTCACATTCCAACCCTCTCAACTCTAAAATCAACCGAGTGAATCTCCTCTGCACCCCGTCCAGTGCCAGTATATCCCTTCTCAAGTAAGGAGACCAAAACTGCACACAGTACTCCAGGTGCGGCCTCACCAGGACCCTATACAGCTGCAGCATTACCTCCCTGTTTTTAAACTCCCTCCCTCTTGCAAAGACAGACAAAATGCTATTTGCCTTATTAATTACCTGCTGCGCCTGTAATACTACATTTAGCGATTCATGCACAAGGATACCCAAGTCCCTCTGCACAGCAGCATGCTGCAATTTTTTACGATTTAAACCATAGACCATTTTGTTGTTATTCCTACCAAAATGGATGAACTCACATTTTGTACAACATTTGCCAGACGTTTGACTACTCACTTCGACTATGTATCCCTCTGCAGACGTTCAGTGTCTTCTGCACACTTTGCTCTACCGCTCATCTCAGTGTCATCTGCAAATTTTGACACACCACACTTAGTCCCCAACTCCAAATCATCTATGTCAATTGTAAACAATTGCAGTCCCAACACTGAACCCTGAGGCACGCCACTAGCCACTGACCGCCAACCAGAAAAACATCCATTTACCCGTACTCTTTATTTTCTACCAGTCAATCATCCTCTATCCATGCCAATACATTACCTGTAATATCGTGCAACTTTATCTTATGCAGCAGCCTTTGGTGTGGCACCTTGTCAAATGCCTTCTGGAAATCCAGATACACGACACCCACAGGTTCTCCATTGTCCACCATGCAAGTAATGTCCTCAAAGAATTCCACCAAGTTAGTTAAACATGACCTACCCTTCATGAACCCATACTGGGTGTTCCCAATGGGACAATTTATATCCAGTTGTCTTGCTATTATCTTCCTTAATGATGGATTCAAGCATTTTCCCCAGAACCGAAGTTGAGCTAACTGGCCTATAGTTACCTGCTTTTTGTCTACTTCCTTTTTTAAACAGTGGCGTCACATTGGCTGTTTTCCAATCTGTGGGAACCACCCCAGAGTCCAGTGAATTTTGGTAAATAATTACTAGTGCAAGCCTCTTTACTGTTGTACTAAAAGTCCTCTTTACCAGTGCACTCACAAGCGCTCCATATTCCCACTCTCGCGCTCTCATTCATTCATGACTTTACTGACCACTTACTATCGTACTATGTTTACTATTACCGCATTTCATTCATAAAACTGCGATCTTGTCATACTTTTCACGATTAAAGGGAGACTAAATTAAAATGTTCCTTCCACCCCATTTACTGCCTTTTCACAGTTTTAATCCTCACGGCCTTATTTTGCCAACAGTTGCCTAAACTGTGTCCACATCAGAGACTATCCCTGAGTATGTGTTAATTTTCTTATCTGTTCAGAACAACACCATCGTGTCAACCTAAGCTATGAAAGAGCATAATATTAATCAGCCCTCAGCAACCGTCTCCCAGGACTTGAATGACTTGCAGGACATCAAACAAGTTTACTGCGTTCGCAGAGATAGTAGGAAATGCAGATGCCGGATAATCTGAGATAACAAGGTGTAGAGCTTGATGAACACAGCAGACCAAGCAGCAGAAGAGCAACAGGAAGGTTGATATTTCGGGCCTGGACACTTCTTTAGAAATGAGGGATGGGAAGGGGGTTCTGAAATAAATAGGGAGAGAGGGAGAGGCGGATAGAAAATGGATAGAGGAGAAGATGGGTGGAGAGGAGACAGACAGGTCAAAGAGGCAGGGATGGAGCCAGTAAAGGTGAGTGTAGGTGGGGAGTTAGGGAGGAGATAGGTCAGTCCAGGGAGGACGGACAGGTCAAGGGGGCGGGATGAGGTTAGTCGGTAGGAAATGGGAGTGGCGCTTGAGGTGGGAGGAGGGGATAGGTGGGAGGAAGGACAGGTTAGGGAGGCAGGGACAAGCTGGGCTGGTTTTCGGATGCGGTGGGGGAGTGGAGATTTTGAAGCGTGTGAAGTCCACATTGATAGCATTGAGCTGCAGGGTTCCCAAGTGGAATATGAGTTGCTGTTCCAGCAACCTTCGCGTCGCATCATTGTGGCACTGCAGGAGGCCCAGGATGGACATGTCGTCGGAGGAATGGGAGGGGGAGTTGAAATGGTTCGCGACTGGGAGGTGCAGTTGTTTAGTGCAAACCGAGCGTAGCTGTTCTGCAAAGTGGTCCCCAAGCCTCCGCTTGGTTTCCCCGATGGAGAGGCAGCAACAACGGGGACAGCGGATGCAGTATACCACATTAGCAGATGTGCAGGTGAACATCTGCTTGATGTGGAAAGTCTTCTTGGGGCCTGGGATGGGGGTGATTGGGGAGGTTTAGGGGCAGGTGTAGCACTTCCTGTGGTTGCAGAGAAAAGTGACAGGTGTGGTGGGGCATGAGGGGAGTGTGGAGCGGACATGGAGTCACGGACAGATGGCCCCTCTTGTATGCAGATAAGGGTGTGGAGGGAAAAATGTCTTCGTTGTTGGGGTCGGATTGCAGATAGCGGAAGTGTTGGAGGATGATGCGTTGGATCAGGAGGTTGGTGGGCTGGTACGTGAGGACGAGGGGGATTCTGTTTTGGTTGTTATTGCGGTGAGGGGGTGTGAGGGATGAATTGCGGGAAATGCGGGAGGCACAGTCGAGGGCGTTCTCGACCACTGAGGAGGGGAAGTGGCCGTACTTGAAAAACGAGGGCATCTGAGATGTACAGGAGTGGAATGCTTCATTCTGGGACCAGATGCGGCGGAGGTGAAGGAATTGTGAATAGGGGATGGCACTTTTGCAGGGAGGTGGGTGGGAGGAGGTGTATTCCAGGTGGCTGTAGGAGTCGGTGGGCTTGAACTGGATATCAGTTTCTCGGTGGTTGCCAGAGATGGAAACAGAGAGGTCCAGGAAGGAGAAAGACGTATCAGAGATGATCCAGGTATCTTAAGGTTGGGTGAGAAGGTGATGGTGAAGTGAATGAACTGTTCGAGCTCCTCGTGGGAGCACGAAGCGGCGCCGATGCAGTCATCAATGCAACGGAGGAAGAGGTGGGGTTAAGGGCGAGTGAAGCGACGGAAGAGGGATTGTTCCATGTAACATACAAAGAGGCAGGCATAGCTTGGGACAATGCGGGTACACATGGCCACCCTCTTTGTCTGTAGGAAGTGGGAGGAATTGAAAGAGAAGTTGTTGAGGGTGAGGTCGAGTTCGGCAAAGCATGAGTGTGTCAGTGGAGTGGACTGGTAGGGTCTCCGGGACAGGAAGAAGCGGAGGGCCTTTCAGCCAACTGTTTGGGGAATGCAGGTGTCTCGGGACTGGACGTCCATGGTAAAGATGAGGTGCTGGGGACCGGGGAATTGGAAGTTCTGGAGGAGGTGGAGGGCGTGAGTGGTGTCACGGACGTAGATAGGGAGTTCCTGTACTGAGGGGGAGAAAATGGAGTCGAGATAGGTGGAGATAAGTTCAGTGGGGCAGGAGCAGGCGGAGACAATTGGTCGACCAGGGCAGTCAGGTTTGATGGAAAAGCTCAGCAGGTCTGGAAACATCTGTGAAGGAGAAAACAGAGATAACGTTTCAGGTCTGGGAACCCTTCCTCAGAACTTCAGTACACTGCCGACACTTCGGTGCTATCTTACTCCAACCCTCTCAGTGCTGCAATAACCCAGATTTGATCCTCTATTCGCGTCGCACTCCCTCAGGACTGATCATGTAATCGTGTGGCGCTGCCTCAGTAATGACCGTTAGACAACACTGCCCTTCCGCATTACTGACTGTCTGACAAACAGGCACTGCCTCACATCTGACTTGCTACTATGAGGTACTATCTGAATTTGACTATCTCACAGTGCTTTACTGGGGGGTCTGTTATTTCGTGTTGATTTACAGTGGGCCTTGTGTTTGAGCTTTTATGAATTGGAGGCTCTGTGTTTTAGGGTTTTATTTTGCAGTCGTCTGTTTGAGGGTTTAGGGGGATTTTAGGGGGGATTTACAGGGTTTATTTACAGGAAGATCTATATTTTACACTTTATTTACAGCGGGCTCTGACTTTTATGGTTTCTTTACTGGGGGTTGTCCCGGCCCCAGCCTCCATCCCCAGCCTGTCGCAGCCCCGCCCCCAGCCCAAGGAACTGACCCTCACCGCCGCTCGCAGCCTGTCCCGGCTCCCGGCCCTAACCCCAGACCCGACACGTATCACAGCCTGTCCTGGCCCGGAAACCAAGCCCCCAAACCCCACCCCTACCCTAACCGGCCCCAGCCCCAAACCTAACCAAAAACTTAGCCCCAATCCTAACTCTAAACCTGACCCTTGACCCGAGCATTCAGCCCCACGCCGAATCAAGGCCGACAGCCTGTTGCAGCCCCAGCCCAGCCGGGCCCGACCCAATCCGGGGCTCCAGCCCAGACCATCACCGTAAACCTAGCCTTCGCCTCAGCCCTCCGACACTGTCCCCAAACCGAACCAACGCCTTCGCCCCAATCTGGACCCTGACTCTAAACGCGGTCCCAGATCCCCAGCCTGGTCTGGCCCAGCCCGACCCAATCCAGGGCCCCAGACCAGACCATCACTGTAAACCTGGCCTTAGCCTCAGCCCTACGCACCGGCCCCAGATCCCAGCCTTCCGCCCCTGTACCAGCCGTAACCCTAAACCCGTCCCCAGACCCCAGCCACCAGCCTGTCGCAGCCCCGACACTGCCGCAGCTTGTCCCCGACACCAACCCTAACCCCAGACTGTCCCGGCCGCGGCCCCCAGTCCACGAGCCCAGCGGGGGCCACCGGACACCGACCCTTACCCCTAGCCCTCGGCCCGAAGCCTGTCGTGGCCCCAGCTCAGGCACCCAGGCCCGATCCTACCCCACCTTGCCCAGACGCCAGCGACCTAGACCCAGACCCAGACCCAGCCATCAGCATCCCCAGCCCAACACTCCCCCTCAACCTGTCGCAGCCCTGACCCTGACGCTAACCCCAACCACGGCCCTAAGCCTGACCCTGACCCCGATGGCGACCCGTTTAAGGTCGCAGCACCCAGCCCGCAGCCGCGACCCTAACCTCTGCCTGTCCCAGACCCGAGCCCGTACCTAACTCTAACTCCAGCCCCAGCCTGACCCGGCCCCCATCCTTCGACCTAATCCCAGCCTGTCCCTCTCCTGGCCCCGACTGTCCTGTGCCCGGGCCGTCGGCCATCGCACCAAACCCTCCCCCCTCCCCCGACTGAGCTTGTCCAGGTCCTGGTCCCAGCCTCCAACTGCAGCCTCAACCCTGACCTCAACTCTTACCCTCGCCTCAGCCCTAACCCAAACCAGAGCCCCACCCTGACCCTCATCTGGCCTTAACCCTAACCTGTCTGAAGGTAAATACTGAGGAAGTGCCTCAATGGTCAATACTCAAATAGTGCCTCAATGTAAACTGGTCAGAATTGACAGCCTCATTGTCAGAGGGTCAGTGGCAGTGCTTGACAGCAGTGTCATGCTGAGGGACTGTCTCACTGTCAGAGGGTCCAATGGGGTGCACAGTCTCAATATAATGGTGTGAGAAATAAGGGGTTGCGATACGTTTGCAGGACCAGTACTGAGATAGTCCAGTACAGTCAGAGGTTCAGGATTGAGCGTGGGCCTCATTATTATTGTGTCAGTACCGAGGGCACTGGCATATTGCCAGCCAGTCAGTTCTGAGACAGAGTCTCTTTGTCAGTGGGTCAGCACTGAGGCTTTGCTTCAGTGTAATGGTGTCAGAATGGAGACTTTCCCACAGACTGACGGTAAGTACTGAGGTATTTCAGCTCTATCAGGGTCAGAACCCAGGCACTACCTCATTAGCAAAAGATCATTTCTGCAGCAGTGAGAGAGGGTCAGACTGAAGGAGTGCCTCCTTGTCAGATGGTCAGTTCCGACACACTGCTCCTTTGTCAGAGGGTCATTGGTGAGGCAGTGCCTCTTTGTAATGGGATCAGAATTGTCAGGGGGCCAGTACTGAGCGAGAGCCTCATGATCAGAGGTCAATACTGAGAGAGTGTCTTATCAGAGATTCATTCCTCAGGGTGTGCTTCATTGTCAAAGAGTCCATTCTGAGGGAGGGCATCATGTGAGAATACTGAGGGAGATCCTTATTCTCAGACGGGAAATGCAGGGTTACAGGGATGGGTTAAGGGGATGGGTCAGATGCGCTTCGTCGGGTCAGTGTGGATTTGGGCTTCATGGCCTGTTTTACACTGTGGGGATTCTATGATTCTGATGAGAGGATCAGTACTGTGGCATGTCAGCACTGTTGGAGGGTAAGATCAGTGGGAGTGCATAATTGTCAGAGGGTCAGTACTGAAGCTGAGGCAGAGCCAGGGAACTATAGACCAGTGAGCCTCTGGACTGACATTCCAGTCTTACCTCAGAACTGATTCTCTGACAGAGCTGCAGTTCCTCAGTACAGACTCTGTAATCCTGAGGCACACCCTCAATCTTGACTCCATTTCAATGAGGCACTGCCACAATATTGACCCTCTGACAATGAGGCACTCCCTCAGTACTGACACAGTGACTAAAATGTACTCCCACAGTTCTGACGCGATGGCAACGAGGTCTGAAGTCATGCGACACCAGGTTATCGTCCAACAGGTTTACTTGAAAAAACAAGCTTTTGGAGCCTCACTCCTCCTTCAGTCCAACATCGACACCTCCATATCACGGCAATGAGATCTGACAGTACTTCCATTCCTTCGGGGGAAACCGCTAATCGTGTGGCCCTCCATCCATTCTGATCCCATTACATTGAGGCACTGCTTCAGAATGGACTCTTCGTACTCACCCCCTGACAGTGCTGACTACATGTACTGACTATATAAAATGTGAGCACTCCCTTGATTCTGACTCTCACAATGAGGTACTCGCTCAGGACCAATGCTCTGACAGTGAAGCACTTCCTCCAAACTGACCTGCTGACAACGATGCAGTCCCTCAGGACTAACCTTCTGATAGATCTGCAATACCTCCGTACTGATCATCTAAACGTGTGAGACCCCTTCAATTCTTACCCTCTTGCAATGAGACAGTGCCTCAGCAATGACCGTCGGACAATGAGGCAATGCCTCAGAACTGACCCACTTAGAGTGCTGCACTACCACAGAACTGACCATCTGAACATGTGGCACACTCCGATCTGACCCCCTTACAATCAGTTACGGCCGGTGTATTGACCCTCTGACAATGATGCACACCCTCTGTAATGTACCTTTGACAAACAGGTACTGACTCAGTTATGACTCACGAAGATGAGGCATTCTACCGGGACTGAACATGTGATATTAAGGCATCTGCTCAGTACTGACCATATGATAAGGAAGCATTCCCACAGTTCTAAACCACTGACAGTGCTGTAATACCTTAGGACTGACCTTCCCATCATGTGACACTGATTCAATTCTGACATCTGCATAATGAGGCACTGCATCAGTCCTGACCCTCTGACAATAATGCACTCCCACTGTTCTGACTCTCTGACAATGAGGCATTCATTCAATATTTACACTGTGATAGACTGTCCAAAAAAGAGGCACATCCTCATTTCGAACCCTGTTACAATGAGGTACTGCTTCAGTATTGACCCTCAGCGTCTGTGTCATTTTAAACCCGATGCTATCTGTCCACAAAACCATTTTGAAGTCAAAGTAATGCTTTGAAAGATGGTTAAGTAGTAACAATGTTGTTTTATTGGTGTTTGTAATAAATTTCAGGTAATTTTTGGATACACCAAATGGCAAAAGTACAGAAGAGGAAGGAGGACATTTGGCCGATCATACTGAGTTGTCTCTATCATCTCATGCAAATCCTTTTTGCGCCTATCACCTGCACACCATTTTCATCTAATGCTCTCTGTCCGTCTCCATTGAACCTCATTCATCACATTTACAGCAGTGCACTCCATAACCTAACTACACACTGTGTGATAAAGCTCTTCTACGAGCCGGGACATCTTCTCCCTGTCTACTCTGTTTAGAACACTCACGATTTCAAAACACCTCAATTCCATCTCTTCTCAGCCTGCTGTTGAGAGAGAACAATCCCAAACTCTTCAATCTATTCTTGTAGCTGAAGCTTTTCCGACCTGAAACTATTCCAGTAATAATCAGCACATCAATGCATTTGCCTTTTTCCTATAATGTGCAGGCCACAACTGTGCACAATACTCCAGCTGACATTTAACTTAGCTTGCAGAACTTCAATATCATCAACTTCTTACTCGTATACTCTATACCCCTATTAATAAAGGCTGTATGCTTTATTTATTGCTCTCTCCAGCTGTACTGCTACCATCATTTCAACTGTGCACGGCCATACTCCTATTTTACATTGGTAGGAAAAACACTTGAACGACAAATTGCATCACCTTACACTTCTCTGCATTGTACCTCATCTTCCACCGATCTGCCCACTCCATCAACTTTTACAATGCACTTTTGGAGTTCCACACTATTCTCACAATTTACAATTCTCAAATTTAATGGCATCTGCAAACTTGGAAATTGTCCCCTGCACACCACGATCAAGATAATTAATTATCTATCAGGAACGACAAACGTCCCAGTAGCAGCCCCTGGAGAATTCCACTGCAAACCTGCTTCCCAGCCTGAAAAATATCCATTCCCAATTATTGAAATATTGGACTGGACAAAGTGGAAGGCATTCTTTCTTTGAATAATGCCACAGGCTTTTTAATATCCATTTCTGAATCTCATTGCATCATATATCAAGCAACGCAGCAATTCCTTGACAATGTCAGACGAGAATATACTCTGTAATAACCAGAATGACACATAAACCCACAATTGCCATACATCTGAGTCATGAACGCAACCTTCTGGGCCTCAGAAATGCCAAGTGGAAGTGCTTTGTGTGTACAGTCTTTTATCAAATCCTTCAGCCAACAGAGCAGCTGCCTCCAGGGCTGGAATGCCTTCACAAAAGGAATGTTTTTGCACGGCTACCGGGAAAGAGAAGGGAATTCTTCAAAGGACCGCAGTCAAAGTAGGTTTGAGAGCCTTGATTCTATGGTGCCAATCTTGATTCAGTGGTTTGACAAATTTCGCATGGTAGACTGGTTAACAACGTTAGATCACATGGAATACAGGGAGAACGTGCCATCTGGATACAAAAATTGACGAGAAGGTAGGAGAGAGGGTGGTGGTCGAGGGTTGCTTTTCAGATTGAAGGCCTGTGACCATCTTTTTGGAGGGTTTGAGCTGTTAGGAGAGGGTGAATAAGCTAGGACCATTCCTCCTGGAGTGTCAGAGGGCGAGGAGGACCTTATAGAGGTTTAAAAAATCATGAGAGCATGGATAGGGTGAACAGCCAGGGTCTTTTCCTCAAGGTAGGGGAGTCCATAATTCGAGGTCATGTGTTTATTCTGAGAGGGGAAGTTTTAAAAGGGACCTCAGGGGCAACATTTTCACGCAGAGGGTGCATTAGCTGCAAGTGGAATTGGTGAAGGATGGCACAATAACAACATTTCAGAGGCAAGTGAATGGGTCTACGAATAGGAAGGGTTGAGGGATATGGCCAAACGGAATAGATCAATTTTGGTTATCTGGTCAGTGTGGACGAGTTGGAACAAAGTGTCTGTTTTCATACTGTACATCTGCGATTCTATGACTCCATGTTCCACTGACAACAAGGCACTTTCTCAGTAATATCCTCTGAGAACGAGACACTCCCACACTGCTGCAAATACCTCAGTGCCAACCCTCTTAATATGTGGCATTCCCTCAGTTCTAACCCATTGACCGTGACACAATGCCTCTGGACTCACTCTCCAATCAGTTGGCACTCCCTCAATTCCAACACCTACACAATGAGGCACTGCCTCCGTATTGACCCTCTGACTCCTACAGATCTGACTCACTGACAGTTCTGTATTGTTACTCCTGACCCTTTGATCATTTCGCACTCCCTCAATTCTGACCCCATTACATTGAGGAACTGACTCAGTATTAACCCTCTTGCAATGAGGGGTCCCCTCAGCACTGAACCTCTGACTGTGCTTCAATACCTCAAGACTGACACTCTGTCAATAAAGCATTCCCTCAGTTCGACCTTCTCTAAGTGCTGCAATACCTCACCACGGCTCCTGTAATCAAGTGGCACTCCTTCAATTCTAACCCCTTTAGGATGTGTCACGGCCTCAATGTTGAACCTCTGACAATGAGGCACCCCTCAGTACTGATTGTCTAATTCTGTGGCATACCCTCAATTCTGAACACTTTACAATGATGGGATGTTCACTGATGATTGCACAATGTTCAGAACCATTCGCACCTCCTCAGATACTGAAGCAGTCCTTGTTCAAATGCAACCAGACCTGACTTGGGACAAAAAGTTCAAATCACATTTGTGTCACACAATACAACCATCAACAATAAGAGACAATCCAACCACTGCCCCTTGGCATTCTACAGTGTTACCATCACTGAATCCCCACTATCAATACCCTGAGGGTCATCATTGACCAGAAACACTGCTGCACTCACCACATAAACACAGTGCAAGAGCAGGTCAGAAGCTAGGAATACCACAGGGAGTAATTCTCCGGCTGACTCCTCAAAGCCTGTCCACCATCTTCAAGGCACAAGTGAGGAGTGTGATGGAATAGTCCCCACTTGCCTGGATGAGTGCAGCCCCAACAGCACAAGAAGCTTTAAACCATCTGGGACAAAGCAGCACGCTTGACTGGCAC
>NW_025969230.1:0-16375 GCF_021869965.1 Rhincodon typus
GGGGGGGGGGAAAGCACTGAGTGGGGGGCCAGCACTGAGGGGGTTAGCACTGAAGAGGGTCAACACTGAGGGAGTGCTGCACTGAGGGGTGCCAGCACTGATGGGGGCCAGCACTGAGGGGGTTAGCACTGAAGAGGGTCAACACTGAGGGAGTGCTGCACAGAGCAGGGTCAGCACTGAGGGAGTGCTGCACTGAAGCCTGCCAGCACTGAAGGCAGGTCAGCACTGACGGGGTGAGTACTGAGGGAGTGCTGCACTGAGGGAGCGCTGCACTGAGGGAGTGCTGGACCGAGTGGGGTCTGCACTTCGAGGGGTCAGCACTGAAGGTGGTCAGCACTGAAGGGAGGTCAGCACTGATGGGTCAGTGGTGAGGAAGTTGTGCACTGAGGGAGTGCCGTAAAGAAGGGGATCAGCACTGAGGGGGTGCTACACTGAAGTCGGCCAGCACTGAAGGGAGGTCAATATGAAGGCAGCACTGCAATATCAGAGAGGCAATGATGAGTGTATGCTGCACTGCTGAAGGGTTAAAATTGAAGGGGTGTACCATGGTCAGAGTGTCAATAGTAAGGGAGCATGGCATTCTCAGAGTGTTATTGCTGAGAGAATACCAGGATGTCGGAGGGTTAATACTGTGGCAGAGATCCACTGTCAGAGAGTCAGTCATCCCAAATTACGCACTGTTGGAAAGTCAGTATTGAGGGAGTGCATCATAATCAGAGCGTCAGTTGTCTGGCAGTGCTTGTTTCTTCGTGCACCACTCCCTCAATGCTGACCCTGTGACACTGCAACTGTCTCACAATACAGAACCTCAGTTCATCAATCACCACAAAATGGACCTCTCACAGTATGCCATATCCATTTTAGTGATCTTCGCAGCAGCTACACTCCCTCAGTGCGGTCCCTCTGATAGTGCAGTTCTCCTTTAATATTGACCTTCTGACAGCACAGCACCCTCTTAAGATTGGCCCTGTGACAGTCCAGCATTCCCTCAGTACTGATCCTCCAACAATGGAGCATTCCCTCAATACTGACCCACAGTGCAGCACTCCATCAATAGTGACACTGCAGTACACCCTTAATATTACCTCTCTGTCAGTGTGGAATTCCCTCAGTGATGACACTCTGATAGTACATCACTCCCTAGGAGAGTGTTGCACACCCTTAGCATCAACCCACTGACAGTTCCAGCATTCCCTCAATATTGACCAACTCACAGTGCAGCACTCCCCGAATATCAAAACCATGAAAGTGAAGCACTGCATCAATATTGACTATCTGACAGTACAGCCCACCTCAGTGCTGACCCTCCGACAGTGCAGCACTCCCTCATTATTCACCCTTTGATACTGTAGCACACCTTTAATAATGTCACTCTGACAGTGTCACACTCCCTTAATATCGGCCCTTCAACAGTGCAGCACTCCCTCAATGATGACACTGTAACAACGCAGGATTCCCTCAGTACTGGCTCAGTACAGTTAAGCACTCAATCATCACTGATCCTCTGTTCGTGCAGGACTCCCTTAATATTGGTCTTCCGACAGAGTGGCACTTTCTTGATGAAGAGACTCTGAAAATGCAGTTTTCCCTCACTACTGATCTTCTGACAGTGCAGCATCCTGTCATCATTGACTCCTTGATAGTGTAGCAACAGGCTCCTTATTGACCGTCGACAGTGCAGTACTCCCTCTGCACTGACTCTACAACATTAATATTGATCCCCTGACGGGTGGTTCTCTTTCAGTACTCACACTCGCAAAGGGAAGCTCTCCCTCATCTTTAACCCTCTGACAGGGCAGCACTCCCTTAATATTAACCCACTACCAGTGTGGCACTCCCTTACAATTGAACTACTGACAGTCCAGAACTCCAACAAAATGATCCTCTGAGTGTCGCACACACTCAATATTGGCCCTCCAACAGTGTAGCACTCCCTCACTGCTGACCGTCTGACATTGATACGCTGATACTGCAGCAATCCCGTAATATTGACCCACTGACACAGCAGAACTCCCTCAATATTGGCCTTCTGACAGTACTGCACTGCTGATCCTTCGGCAGTGCAAAGTTCCCTTGAGATCAATCTTCTGACTTTATAGCACTCCCTCAGTATTAACTCTCTGAACGTGCAGCACTCTCTCAGGACTGATTCTGTGATATTTCAGCACTCCCACATCATTAACCCTCTGACAGTGCAAAACTCCCTTTATATCAACCCTCCAACAGTGCACTATTTCCTTAATATTGGACCTCTGATTGTGTGATACTCCCTCAGTAAGAAACCCTGACAATGCAGCACTTTCTCAGAAATAGCTCTCTCATTAAGCACTTCTTCTGTACTAAATCGCTGAAAATGGAGCATTCGCTCATTACTGACCCTTTACAGTGCTGCACTGCCTCAGTACTCACTCACCAAAAGTGCAGCACTCTATTAATGGTGACCCTCTGACAGCGTGGCACTCCCCTAATATTGGTCCACTGACAGTGCGACACTCCCTTAATACTGACCTGCTCGATCTGCAGCACTGCCCTAATATCAAACCTGCAGCTCTATCAGAGGTTCTGTCCTGAGCAAGTGCCCCATTTTCAGCATGTCAATTCTGAGGCAGTGCCTCTATATCAGTGGGTCAATACTGAGGTAGTGCCTGAGAGGGTCAGAATGAAGGGAGTGCCTCACATTTCGAGGATCATTATTGAGGGACAGCCTCATGATCAGCGGGTCTGTCCTGAGGGACTGCCTTATAGCCAGTGGGTCAGTTCTGAGGCAGTGTCTCAATGTAATAGATTTAGAAATGGGGTAGGAGGCACATGATTAGAAGCTCAGTAGTAAGCTATTGCAGCTCTATCAGAGGGTCAGTGCTCAGCGACAGCCTCATTGACAGAGCGTCCATACTGAGGTATTGAAGCACTGTTAGAGGGTTAGCACTGAGGGAGTGCTTCCTTGTCAGAGATTCAGAACTGAGAAAGTGCCTTATTGTCAGAGGCTCATTCCTGAGGTAGTGCATCATTGTCAGAGTGACATAATCATATAGCACTCCCTCAATTCTAAACCTTTATATTGACGCTCTGAGAATGTGGCACTGCCTCAGCACCGACCTTCTGACAATGAGGCACTGCCTCAGAACTGACCATTCAACAATGACGTACTGCCTCAGAAGTGACCCACTTACAACAAGGCACACATTCAGGACTGACCCACTGATAATGATGCTCTCCCTCAGTACAGAACCTCTGAGAGTGCTGCACTACCACAGGGCTGACTCAATTCTGAACACCTTACAATGAGACACCGGCTCAGTATTGACCCTTTGATCATGAGGCACTGACTCAGTTCTGACCTGTTACATTGACAGCGCAGCTCTTCTTCATTGTTGACCCTCTGGCAGTGCAGAATTCCCGCATGACTGACCCTCTCACGGTGCGGCATACCTTTAATACTGAACCTCTGATAGTGCAGCTCCACTCAGTACTGTCTCGAACAGTGCAGTGTTCTCTTAGTATTGACTCTCCGACAGTATTTAGGGGAGTGCTGCACTGTTGGAGAGTCAGTACTGTGGAAGAGCTGCATTTTCAGAAGGCAAATGTTAATGGCGTGCTAGGGTCAATTGTAAAGAGGTTTGTGCACTGTCACACATTCAACTGGGGTGTCACGCTGGCTCGGTGGTTAGCAGTGCTGCCTCACAGCGCCAAGAACCCAGGTTCGATTCCACCCTTGGGCGTCCGTCTGTGTGGAGTTTGCACATTCTCCGTGTCTGTGCGGGTTTGTGTGTCCTTTGGGTGCTATGGTTTCCTCCCACAGTCCAAAGATTTGAAGGCGAGGTGGATTGGCGATGCTATAGTGCCCAGGGATGTTTGGGTTAGACATGGGAAATATAGGGGAATGGGTCTGGGTGGGATGGTCTTCTAAGAGGCGGTGTGGATTTGTTGGGCTGAAGGGCCTGTTTCCACACTGTCGGGATTCTATGAAACAATATTAAGGGAGTGTTGCACTGGCAGAGGATGAATGGTAAAAGAGTGCTGCCGTGTGGGAGGCCAGGACTGAAAGGGAGCCGCCCTGTCAGAAGGTCGATATGAAGAGAGTGCTCCAGTTTCAGAGGGTCAATAGTCCGTGAGCACATCTCTCTCAAATGGTTAGTCGTCAGGTTAGTGATGAGGGAATACCAGTATGTCAGAGGGTTAACATATGGCAGAAATGCACTATCAGAGGGTCAGTCATCAGTACTCCAGGATGTATTATACTGTTGGAGGGTCAGTACTGAGGGAGTGCCTCATAGTCAGAGGGTCAGCTCTCTGGCAGTGCTTCTTTGTTAGTTTGCCACTCCCTTAACGCTGACCCTCTGACAGTGCAGCACACCCTTAATATTGGCCTTTCAACAGAGCGGCACTCCCTCAGTGAAGACACTCTGACAATGCAACTTTCCCTCACTACTGACCTTCTGACAGCGCAGCTTTCTGTCATCATTGACCCTCTGACAGTGCAGCACATGCTTCATATTCACCCTCCGATATTGTGGTACTCCCTCAGTGATGATAGTCTGACAATGCAGCACTACCTCAGTGTTAAGCCTCTGACAATGGAGCATTCTCTCATTACTGACACTTTGCTGTGCTGCTCTGCCTGAGCACTCAGTCGCTGAAGTTGCAGTACTCCATTAATAGTTACCCTCTGACAGTGCACAACTTACTTAATATTGACACTCGATAGTGGAGCATTCCCTTAATATGGACCCTCTGATAGTATAGCATTCTTTTAATCTTTGCCTGCTCACAGTGCAGCACTCCTCTAATATCAAACCTCTGAGGGTGAAATACTTCTTTAATATTGACCATGTGAGAGTGCAGCATTCCCTCGGTGCAAACTCTCTGCGAGTGCAGTACTCCCTTATTATCGTACCACAGGCAATGTGGCACTCCCTGAATACTGGCCCACCAACAGTGCAGCACTCCCTGAATATTGGAGAATGCGGCGTCCCCTTAATATTGACCTGTTCGCAGTGCAGTACTCTCCTAATATCAAAGCTCTGTAAGAGGGTCCTCACTGAGGGAGTGCCCCGTTGTCAGTCGGTCAATTGTGAGGCAGTGCCACTCTGTCAGAGGGTCAATACTGATGTAATGTCTCATTTTTACAGGGTCAGAATTAAGGAAGGGCCTCACAATACAGAGTCAGTCCTGAGGTAGTGTAGCACTGTCAGAGATTCAGTTGAGGGAATGCCTTATTGCCAGTGGGTCAGTTCTGAGGCAGTGCCTCCATGTAATGGATTTAGAATTGAGGGAGGAAGACATGATTAGAAGGTCAGTAGTAAGGTATTGCAGTCAGAGTGTCACTACTAAGGGAGTACATCATTGTCAGAGGGTCTGTACTGAGGTATTGAAGAACTTTCAGAGGCGAAGTACTGAGGGAGTGCTTCCTTCACAATGACTCCCTCTGCAGGGCTATCATGTCATTTCTGGAGAGTCAGTCTTGAAGGAGTCACCCATTGAGAGAGAATCAGTTCTGATGGAGGGCCTCATTATCAGACGGTCAGTACGGAAGGTGTTGTAAGCGGGTCAATTCTGAAGCAGTGCCTCATTGTCAGGGGGTCAGAATTGAGGGTGTGCCTCACGATTGAAGAGTCAGTACTGAGGAACTTCAGCTCCACCAGAGAGTCAGTTCTGAGGCAGTACCTCACGACTGGAGGGTCAGCCCTGAAGTACTTCCACATTGTCGGAGTGTCAGTTCTGAGGCAGTGTCTCATTGTTAGAGGGTGAGCAGTAAGGGAGTGACTCGTTGTTAGAGGATCCATTCCGACGCATGCCTCAATGTGATGGAGTCAGAATAGAGGGAGTGTCAAATGTCAGGGGCTCAATATTGAGGTATTGAAGAACTGTTAGTATGTCAGTACTGAGGTAATGCAGCACTGTCAGAGGTCAGAATGCCTTATTGTCAGCGGGTCAGTTCTGAGGCATTGCCTCATTCCAAAGGGATTAGAATTGAGGGAGTTTAGTTGGTCAATACTGAGGTAATGCAGCACTGTCAGAGGGTCAGGATTGAGGGAGGGACTCATTATCAAAGGGTCTGTACTGAAGGAGTACCTTATTGTCAGCCGGTCAGTACTGAGGATTTACCTCTTTGTCAGAGGATCTGTTCTGAGTGTTTGCCTCATTGTCAGAGGATATGGTGTGAGGCACTTCCCGGATGTAATAGGGTCAGAATTGAGGGAATGCAACACGCTTATAGGGTCAGTACTGAAGTAGTGCTGCACTGCCAGAAGGGCCGCTCAGAGGCAGTCCCTTTTTGTCAGAGGGTCAATACTGAGGCAGTCCCTCATTCAAAGCGGGTCAGAATTGAGGATATGCGACATGATTAGAGGATCAGTCCTGAAGTAATGCAGTACTGTCAGAGGATCTGTACTGTGGGAGTGTCTCATTGTCAGAGGGTCAGTACTGAGATAATTAGGCACTGTCAGTGGGACTCTGGGCTTCAGTACTAGAAGATCAGAGTAAAAAAACATGAAAGTGATGCTAAACCTTTATAAAGTAGTGCTGTCAGCTCCAGTTGCGTACATAGTGAATTCTGAAGACCATATTTTAGGAAGGACATTGAGACCCTGGAAAGGGAGGAAAGCAAATTGAGCAGAATGACAGCAGCACTACCTCCAGGAGGTGGAAGCATACTTGGAAATTTGTGTCCTGCCTTCAAACTCAATTGCAGTAAAAGATAAAATGTGAGAGTGTTTTAGATAGTTAGATGGGCTTCAGAATGCTTTCACAGGTCGGCGCAACATAGAGGGTAAAAACGCCTGTACTGCGCTGTAATGTTCTATGTTCTATGCTGTTGAAAGGGGGAGACAGGAATGTGGGCGAAAAGGTCAAGACAAAGTTACAGGGTGAGGGAGATTAGAGATCAAATTCACCATTGAACACAAAGCAAAGGCAAAGGTAACGAAAACAGAAGCTGTTGGAAAAGTTCAGCAGGTCTGGCAGCCTCTGCGGAGGCAAAAAAAAAAAAACAGAATTAAAGTTCCACGTCCGGTGACCCTTCCACAGAACACAAAGGTAGTGGTAATGGTTGTTGAGACGAGACAAAACATTGGTCTACATTCAATACTGTGTTCAACAGCTCTAGACCCATTAACACAGTCCTCTGATTGGATATACTTTCCCCAAGTGATTGCATCCTGTCTTCATGCTTCATTTCCTTTTCAAACACATCTTCATTCTACCATTAACACCTGCTCTGGAGCAATGCTTTGTCTCTCCTCTACAACTTTACCACTCTCTTTCCCCTTGTATTCATTGGCACACTTTGATCTGCAAACCCCCTCACTCTCTAATTTACGCTAATAATCCCTTCTGTTCCATATATTTCTCTATCCCCTTTCGACAGGATCATATCCATCAAATTTCCACTTCACTTCAATTGCAAATCGTTTCAATGGGCTCAAAACAGTAACTTCCTCTTTCTACCGAGAGGGGCTGGGGTGTCGGTGCCTAGGGAGGGTCCGCATTATCGAGGGGGTGGGGGTACGGTGAACGGTGTCGGTGCTGACGGTGACGGTTCAGAATTTGAAAACAAGAGACCTCACGCTTGCGGGGGCACGCACCTATCTTCACCTTCGCTGGCGCGCTTTCCTCGGTGTGGGCGTGGTCGTGGTCGTGGTCTGGCTTTAGAACATAAGAACTAGGAGCAGGAGTCGGCAGTCTGGCCCTTCGAGCCTGGTCCGCCATTCAATAAGGTCATGGCTGATCTTTTCGTGGACTCAGATCCACTTCCCGCGTTCTCACCGTATCCGTTAATTCCTTCATTGTTCAAAAAAATAACTACCTTATCTTTAAAAACGTTTACTGAAGTAGCATCAACTACTTCACTGGGCAAGAAATTCCATAGATTAACAACACTCTGGGTGAAGAAGTTCCTTCTCAATTCAGTCTTTCCCCTGCCTCCGCTGATTGGAGCAACCGCATGTCATGGGCGTCGCCCGGGTCCTCACGGGCGAGACTCTTTCGTTCGTAGGCGGGGTTCATGCACAGACCTTGTCATCTGATTGGTTAAACTGTCGCGCCCGTCCCCTTTTGCTCACGTGGGGTTTGGACACGGACTCGTGGTCACATGGTTCCCAGTGACTAATTAGTTGCCGAACACCTGGTCTTTCTTCGTCCAAAGTTCTATACTTTTAACCTGTTGCACACATGAGGTTGGAAGGCTGTTTCTGGGTATGCCATCTTTGTTGAGCCTTGCACAAAGTCTTCCGTGAGGCTTGTTCCTCAGTCTTGGCTCTGTATGTTGCCCTATCTGTTGGGATCATGATATGGTGGCTCTCAGGGCAGGTTGAGTTGATTTGATGAGTGGGTAAGTATGTCGCAGATGAACCATCTCTCGGATAAATGTGAAGTTATCTACTTTAGGGGCAAAAACTGAAAAGCCATTTATTATCTGAAGGGTGATAGATTGGGAAAGGGAGGGGTGCACTGAGACCTTAGTGTTCTTGTACCAGTCGCTGAAAGCAAGTATGACCCTGACTCTGACCCTGACTCTGACCCTGACCCTGACTCTGACCCTGACCCTATTGCAGGTGGTGAACAAGGCAGATGGTTTGTTGGCTGCTTTATTGAGGGGATTCATGGATTGATTATAGTGACAGTGAGTGAAAGATTACCATAGTGATTTCTGGGATGGTGGTATTGAGAGATAAAGGGAGACTGGATCAGTTAGGACGATATTCGTGTGAGTTTAAAAGAAGAACGGGCATCTGATGGAAGCCTATAAATTTAACGAGGACTGGACAAGGTCGATGCAGTAAGGATGTCCTCAATGACTTAGGAGTCCAGAAATAGGATGAGAGTCAAGGAGGAAAAGGAGATCATTTCGGAAATGAAGAGAAATGTCTTCACCCAGACAGAGGTCAGCCTGTGGAATTCTGTCTGGGAACTGTTGAGGTGAAACCATTGACTATTTTCAAAGGGAAATTGGATATGGTGCTTAGGACTAAAAAGAACAAAGACAGTGGGTAGAAACAGTGTGAGTTCAATGATCAGCCATGATCATGTTGAAAGGTGGAACAGGCTCGAAGTCCTTACTTCTATTCTTCTATGTTTCTATGAACCAAAGGAGACAAGATTGACTGGAATGAGCCCATGGGTGAGGACTTCAGGGTTTTAAAAATTCATTTGTGAGATCTAAAGATCGCTGGCTGGTCCAGCTTTAATGGCTGCCATTAATTGCCCCATGAGAAGGTCGTGTTGAGCTGCCTTCTTGAACCACTCCAGTCCTTGTGACCCTCAATCCTTAGAATCCCTACAGTGTGGAAACAGGCCATTTGGCCCAACAAGTCCATAATGACTCCAAAAAGCATTCCACCAGACTGACACCCCCCACTCCATCACTGTAAGCCTGCACTTCCCATGGATAATTCACATAACGACTCATCCCTGGCCACAAAGGGCAATTTAGCGTAGCCAATGTACCTAATTCACACATCTTTCGGCTGTAGGAGGAACCCGGAGCACGTGCAGGAAACCCACAAAGACATGGGAAGAATGTGCAAACCCCCACACACAGTCACCTGAGACTGAATTGAAGCCAGATCTCTGATGCTGTGAGGCAGCAGTGCAAACCAATGGCCCTTGTGCTGCTCGTCAGGACAATATTGTTAGGAAGGGAGGTCCAGGGTTTTGACCCAGCGACAGTGAAGGAATGGTGACATATTTAAAGTTTGGAGGGGATCTTGTAGGGAATGGTATTCCCATGTATCTGCTGCCCTTGTCCTTCCACATGAAAGTAGTCACGTGTTTGGAAAGTGCTGTCTGAGGACTTTTGGTGGAATTTCTGCAGTGGACCTTGTAGATGGTACACACTGCTGCTACTAAGTGTTGGTGGTGGAAGGAGTGAATGTTTGTGGATGTGGTGCCAATCAAGTGGGCTGCTTTGTCCTGAACAGTTTTGAGCTTCTTGTGTTGTTGGAGCTGCACCTGTCCAGGCAGGTGGGGAATATTCCATCAAACGCCTGATTTGTGTCTTAATGTGGAGAGATTCAGAACCTCAGGTTGTCCTTAGCCTTCTGAATGATGAAAAGTCTGCCGAGTGACTACCTCTCCTGGAATTTGCCGGTCTGTTCAGTTGTTGAGGCATTTGCACCAAGTCCTTGGAGGTGGAACAGTTGTTGCCCTGTAAATTTGATGTTTCAGTTCCATATGCGTTCATTATATTGCTTCCTCTCCATGTCCTGCTCTGACAGATGCAACAGTATCCCACAACATGAGCGGAAGGTTATTGCATCTTTCCTCGTCCTCTGCCCCACCCAAAAGCATTTTGACAGTATTAGCCTCATACATAATTCCCCCAGTTTGGATGGTCTTCACAACGCACATTTATCCCTTCACCTCTTCCACCCCCGCTTCCCGTCATTTCCATGGGGAGTTGGTCACTTGACTAACTGATGCATTCTTTTTAACATTCAGCCAGTGAAGGAAAGAGAAGATCATCATTAACCTAGCCACCCCCAACACACACACACACTCGCATGCTGGTACTGAGTGGCGGTGAAGGAGCCATCTTTCAGGAAGAACCTTTTTCAACAGGACCATGCCTGCCATCACGAGAACATATGAATCTTGTGTATTATTTACAGAAGAGGGTATTTTTCTTCTGTATGTCTTGGGGCTGACATGTTCCTGTTATATTGTGCTTTAGTGACATTGATTATCTAATGGTTGCCCCTCTCTGCTCCAGTGCTATTAATTAGGATATTTGATGACTACAATTTTAGTTTGTTTACAGCACTTGTAATTTCTCTCAGATTTTCTCTCTCTCTTTCTCCCTCTTGGTGGATCACTGTCTTCCTTCACAGTTGCATTCAATGTATTTCCAAGTCAGGATGGTGAATGGTTTGGAGGGGAACTTGAAGGTGGCATTTCTAATATGCTACCCTTGTTCTTCCAGACAGAAGTGGTCGTGGGTTTGTCTGAGGATCTTTAGTGAATTTCTGCAGTGCATCTTGCAGATAGCATACACTGCTGCTACTGACTGTCGGTGGTAGAGGGAGTGGATATTTGTGGATGTAGTGCCAGTCAAGCCTGCTGCTTTGTCCTAGATGGTTAAAGCTTCTTGTGTTGTTGGGGCTGCACTCATCCAGGCAAGTGGGTACTATTCCATCACACTCCTGACTTGTGCCTTGTACATGGTGGACAGGCTTTGAGGAGTCTGGAGGAGAATTACTCCCTGTGGTATTCCTAGCTTCTGACCTGCTCGTGCACTGTGTTTATGTGGTGAGCGCAGTTGAATCTCTGGTCAATGATGACCCTCAGGATGTTGATAGTGGGGATTCAGTGATGGTAACACTATAGACTGCCAAGGGGCAGTGCTTAGATTGTCTCTTATTGGTGATGGTTTTATTGTGTGACACAAATATTATTTGCAGCTGTTGGCCCAAGCCAGGTCTTGTTGCATTTGAACAAGGACTGCTTCAGTATCTGAGGAGCTGCGAATGGTTCTGAACATTGTGCAATCATCAGTCAACATCTCCTCATTGTAAAGGGTTCAGAATTGAGGGTATGTCACGTAATTAGACATTCAGTACTGAGGGAGTGCCTCGTTGTCAGAGGGTCAACATTAAGGCAGTGCCACATCCTAAAGGGGTTAGAATTGAAGGAGTGCCACTTGATTACAGGACCCGTGCTGAGGTATTGCAGCATTTAGAGAAGGTCGAACTGAGGGAATGCTTTATTGACAGAGGGTCAGTCTTGAGGTATTGAAGCACAGTCAGAGGTTCAGTACTGAGGGTGCCCCTCATTGCCAGAGGGTTAATACTGAGTCAGTTCCCCAATATAATAGGGTCAGAATTGAAGGAGTGCAAAATGATTAAAGGGTCAGGACTAACAATACAGGACTGTCAGTGAGTCAGATCTGTCGGAGTCAGAGGGTCAATACTGAGGCAGTGCCTCATTGTGTAGGTGTTGGAATTGAGGGAGTGCCAACTGATTAGACATTGAGTCCAGAGGCATTGTGTTACGGTCAAAGGGTCAGAACTGACGGAGTGCCACATATTAAGAGGGTTGGTCCTGAGGTATTTGCAGCAGTGTGGGAGTGCCTCGTTCTCAAAAGATATTACTGAGAAAGTGCCTTATTTTCAGTGGAACATGGAGTCATAGAATCGCAGATGTACAGTATGAAAGCAGACACTTTGGTCCAACTCGTCCATACTAACCAGATAACCAAAATTAATCTATTCCGTTTGGCCATATCCCTCAACCCTTCCTATTGGTAGACCCATTCACTTGCCTCTGAAATGTTGTTATTGTGCCATCCTTCACCAATTCCACTGGCAGCTTACTGCATACATGTGTCACCCTCTGCATGAAAATGTTTGCCCCTTAGCTCCCTTTTAAAACTTCCCCTCTCAAAATAAACACATGACCTCGAGTTTAGGACTCCACCTACCTTGGGGAAAAGATCCTGGCCGTTCACCGTATCCATGCTCTCATGATTTTATAAACCTCTATCGGGTCCTCCTGGCCCTCTGACACTTCAGGAAGAATGGCCCGAGCCTATTCAGCCTCTCCTTACAGATCAAACTCTCCAACCCGGTGGTCACCGGCCTTCAATCTGAAAAGTAAACCTCGACCACAAACCTCTCGCCTCCCTTCCAGTCAATTTTTGTATCCAGATGGCTCGTTCTCCCTGTATTCCATGTGATCTAACCTTGTTAACCAGTCTACCATGCGAACTTTGTCAAACCACTGAATCAAGAGTGGCACCAGATAATCAAGTCTCTCAAACCTACTTTGACTGCATTCCTTTGAAGACTTCCCTTCTTTTTCCCCGTAGCCCTGCAAAAACATTCCTTTTGTGAAGACATTCCAGCCCTGGAGGCAGCTGCTCTGTTGGCTGAAGGATTTGATAAACGACTGTACACACAAAGCACTCCACTTGGCATTTCTGAGGCCCAGAATGTTGCGCTCATGACTCAGATAATTGGCAATTGTGGGCTTATGTGTCATTCCGGTTATTACAGAGTATGATCTCGTCTGACATTATCAAGGAATTGCTGGATATATGATGCAATGAGATTCAGAAATGGATATTAAAAAGCCTGTGGCATTATTCAAAGAAAGAATGCCTTCCTCTTTGTCCAGTCCAATATTTCAATAATGGTGAATGGATATTTTTCAGGCTGGGAAGCAGGTTTGCATTGGAATTCTCCAGGGACTGCTACTGGGACGTTTGTCGTTCCTGATAGATAATTAATTATGTTGATCGTGGTGTGCAGGGGACAATTTCCAAACTTGCAGATGCCATTAAACTTGAGAATTGTAAATTGTGAGCAGAATAGTGTGGAACTGCAAAAGTGCATTGAAAAGTTGATGGAGTGGGCAGATAGGTGGAAGATGAGGTGCAATGCAGAGAAGTGTGAGGTGATGCACTTTCTCTTTCAAGTGTTTTTCCTGCCAATGTAAGATAGGAGTATGGACGTGCACAGTTGAAATGATGGTAGCAGTACACCTGGCGAGAGCAATAAATAAAGCATACAGCCTTTATTAATAGGGGTATAGAGTATACGAGTAAGAAGTTGATGATATTGAACTTCTGCAAGGTAAGTTAAATCTCAGATGGAGTATTGTGCTCGGTTGTGGCCTGCACATTATAGGAAAAAGGCAAATGCATTGGTGTGCTGATTATTACTAGAATGGTTCCAGGTAGGAAAAGCTTCAGCTACCAGAATAGATTGACGAGTTTGGGACTGTTCTCTGTCAACAGCAAACTGAGAGGAGATGGAATTGAGGTTTTTTTGAAATTGTGAGTGGGCTAAACAGACTGGAGAGGGAGAAGATGTCCCTGCTCGTAGAAGAGCTTTAACACGCGGTGTGTAGTTAAGTTATGGAGTGCACTGCTGTAAATGTGATGAATGAGGTTCAATGGAGAGGGCATTGGATGAAAATGATGTGCAGGTGATAGGCGGAAAAAGGATTTGCATGAGATGATAGAGACAGCTCAGTATGATGGGCCAAATGGCCTCCTTCCCCTTCTGGAATTTGGCGATTTGGTGTATCCAAAAATTACCTGAAATTTATTACAAACACCAATAAAACAGCACTGTTACTACTGAACCTAATTTCAAAGGATTACTTTGACTTTAAAATGGTTTTGTGGACTCTCCGCAGACAGACAACATCGGGTTTAAAATGACACAGACGCAGAAGGTCAATACTGAAGCAGTACATCATTGTAACAGAGTTAGAATTGAGGATGTGCATCTTGATTGGACAGCCAGTACTGAGATTTTGCAGGTCTATCACAGTGTAAATACTGAATGAATGCCTCATTGTAAGAGCGTCAGAACTGTGGGAGTGCATTATTGTCAGAGGGTCAGGAGTGAAACAGTGCCTCATTATGCAGATGTCAGAATTGAAGCAGTGTCACATGATGGGAGGGTCAGTCCTGAGGTATTAGAGCACTGTCAGCGGTTTAGAACTGTGGGAATGCTTCCTTATCATATGGTCAGTACTGGGCAGGTGCCTTAATATCATTTGTTCAGTCCCGACAGAATGCCTCATCATCGGGAGTCATTACTGAGTCAGTGCCTGTTTGTCAAATGTACAGTACAGAGGGTGTGCATCATTGTCAGAGGGTCAATACAGAGGCAGTAACTGATTTTAAGGGGTCAGATCGGAGTGTGCCACATGCTTAGATGGTCAGTTCTGTGGTAGTGCAACACTCTAAGTGGGCCAGTTCTGAGGCATTGCCTCATTGTCAGAGGGTCATTACTGAGGCACTGTCTCAGTGTAAGAAGGTAAGAATTGAAGGGGTCGCACACCTTTAGATGATCAGTACGGAGGTATTGCAGATCTATCAGAAGTTAAGTCCTGAGGGACTGCCTCTTTTTCAGCAGGTCAGTTTGAAGGAAGTGATTCATTGTCAGAGCATTGGTACTGAGCCAGCACCTCATTGTGAGAGTCAGAATCAAGGGAGTGCTCACATTTTAGACAGTCAGTACATGCAGTCAGCACTGTCAATGGGTGAGTACGAAGGGTCCATTCTGAAGCAGTGCCTCAATGTAATGGGATCAGAATGGATGGAGGGCTACACGATTAGCGGTTTAGCCCAAAGGAATGGAAGCACTGTCAGATCTCATTGCCATGATATGGAGGTGTCGATGTTGGACTGAAGGAGGAGTGAGGCTCCAGAAGCTTGTGTTTTCAAATAAACCTGTTGGGCTATAATCTGGTGTCGTATGACTTCAGACCTCGTTGCCACAGCATCAGAACTGTGGGAGTGCATTATAGTCACTGGGTCAGTACTGAGGGAGTGCCTCATTGTTAGAGGGTCAATATTGTGGCAGTGCCTCATTGAAATGGGGTCAGGATTGAGGGTGTGCCTCACGATTACAGCGTCAGTACTAAGGAACTGCAGCTCTGTCAGAGGATCACTTCTGAGGTAGGACTGGAATGTCAGAACAGAGGCTCACTGGTCTATGGTTCCCTGGGTCTGCCTCAGCCTCAGTGTTGACCCTCTGACAATTATGCAACCCCACTGATCTTACCCTCCAACAATGCTGAAATGCCACGGTACTGATCCTCTCATCAGAATCATAGAATCCCCACAGTGTAAAACAGGCCATTAAGCCCAAATCCACACTGACACTCCTCAGCGCATCTGACCCATCCCCTTAACCTATCCCTTTAAACCTGCATTTCCCGTCTGAGAATAAGGATCTCTCCCAGTATTCTCACATGATGCCCTCCCTCAGAATAGATTCTTTGACAATGAAGCACACCCTTAAGAACGAATCTCTGATGAGACACTCTCTCAGTATTGACCTCTGATCATGAGGCTGTCGCTCAGTACTGGCCCTCTGACAGATCTGATCCCATTACAAAGAGGCACTGCGGCACCAATGACCCTCTGACAAAGGAGCAGTGTGTCAGAACTGAGCATCTGACAAGGAGGCACTCCTTCAAGCTGACCCTCTCTCACTGTTGCGGAAGTGACCTTTTGCTAATTCGGTACGGCCTGGGTTCTGACCCCGATAGAGCTGAAATACCTCAGTGCTTACCGTCAGTCTGTGGCAAACCCTCCATTCTGACACCATTACACTGAAGCACAGCCTCAGTGCTGACCCACTGACAAAGATACTTTGTCTCAGAACTGACCAGCTGACAATATGCCAGTGCCCTAGGTACTGACACAATAATAATGAAGACCTCCGTCAGGACTGACCCTTTAAATGTGAGGTCGTCCTCAATTCGGATGTCCTTTCAATGAGGCACTGCCCGTCCAGACCCTGCATAATTAGGAACTGGCTCTGTCTGATAGTAATGCACTCCTGCAGTAGTGACCCTCTGACAATGAAGCACTCCCTCTGTACTGAAGCACTGTCAGAGCTTCAGTACAGAGGGAGTG